>NW_024066121.1:600000-753513 GCF_013036055.1 Alternaria burnsii
TATCCTCATGTTTGGAGATGGTGTCAGAGAGGAAGTCACGAGCAACATCTTTCTTACCCCTGGGTTTCCACCAGGCATATCGGTCTTTATCGCCATCTGCATCGCCATCATTCCATTAACCAAGATCCCACTCAACGCAAGACCTATCGTCAGCACGCTGGAGGTTCTCTTCGGTCTGGATACGCGCTCTCTCGCCATGTCCTCGTCCATTGATGGCATGAGTGGCCTTACACGAGGAGCGCTGAAGATTACTCTACGCATTGTCACCATCCTTGTATTCGTCATCATCGCCATCGTTTTCCCTTCGTTCGATCGCATCATGACCCTTCTCGGCAGTGTCGCCTGCTTCAGCATTTGTATCATCCTCCCATTGGCGTTCCACTTGAAGTTGTTTGGAAAAGAGATACCGAACGGAGAGAAGACGATGAACTGGGTGTTGATTGTTGTCAGTACTCTCATGGCCATTGTCAGTACTGTTTTTGCATGCCTCCCTAAGGAAATGATTGGGGCCTAGAAACGAAGATGTGGAGATCATGACAATGTTGGATGAAAAAAAAAAAGTTGTCTAACAGTTTGTTTTCAATTTGCAGAGGGTTTGATATCCCCGGATGTAATAAGCATGGCGTTCTTGTTTGCATTTGGTAGGCTGTTTCAGCATCAGCTACTCACTACAATGTATATCATTCAGTGAGTCCGAGTCCTCCAGAGTCTTGTAGTGAAGTCAGCCCTGGCTCAAGCTAAATCGTGCCTCGTATTCCTCTTTCACTCGCGGCTGCACTAACTCTTGCTTGCGATCTTGCTTGTACTAACTCATCTAAATCACCTACCGTAATCCTATCCACGGCTGAACTGATCCACTCAGACCATACACCCATTACATGTCGTCTGCAGTTAGACTTCTACTGTTGTTAGCAACATCCGCATTAGCCTTTGCCGTCGAGAACACCCTTCCCAGCTCTATCACCAGCGCTGGACGCCACCTTACTTTGGCCAACGACAATCATTTCAATGGCACAGTCAAGACTACCGGTGACGATTCATGGACACTGTCTGTCGCCCGAGGCACGAAACTCCTTCAAGGTATGAAGCCGCAGCTCTCTACACCCTAGGCGCCAGCGCAGAGAGCGCATTCGATGGCGACCTCATAAATAAGCTACGTGAGTGGGGTTACAACGATGCCACGGATGCCCTCGCCAAACAAGCAGACCCCGAATGCAATTTCGACAGCTCGAAAGGACACATGCTGAAGAAGGCCTTCAGCGACCTTGCCATCTCGACCAAACCCAAGAGCCAGGGTGGCCCAAATCAATGTTTCCTAATTGAGCATTACGACAGCCCAGCTGTGAAGAAAGGCGACGACGGCAAGATGCCTCTTAGAGGCGATCAACGGTACGACGTCTGCGACAAGGAATATCGCGTCACCGGCGCTGAGCACACAATCGGTGTCAATGCAGAAGCGGGCGTCGTGTACGCTATCAATCTCTCTTCTGCCACTAAAGCTGCTCGTCGTCTTTGGAAACGCGCTGCTCTCACGGACGAACTCCCTGCTATACGCAGCGTCTCGGATATCGCATGGGCCTTTTGGAACCGTGTGCACAGTGATGTGGAGAGCTTACAGAATATCAGATATCTATTTGTTACGATGATAATCAACAAAGAGACGAATCAACACATTACACGTGCGTTGGGCACGCTGAATCCACCAAAAGAGGATGTGGAAGTTTGGCCGGGACACGATTTCGACATGGAGACGGATGCGGGAAAAGCCTTGCTGGGAAGCCCTGTTGGACGATGGGCTGGGTACTTTCTCATGCAACATAAGAGGCAGTTGGGTGGTAGCAAATGGATCTCCAAGGTTAGAGTGTTCAAGTCTGAGAAGGAGGGTAGTTGGCCATACTTCTTATTCTATGTTGACACTCCCCCCGCACCAGGGGTAATGGTGGACAAATCAAGGGTAACCGGTTCGTACGATCGGCCAAGAATAGTAAGAAGAAGTGAGGACGGCAGCCATGTTGTTCGAGAGCATGTTATGAGGACGAAGATATCCAAGTCAACAAATTGAGCTTCCACCAAACATCTTGCGTTACTTTCATCTACATCCCCGCGCATTCAAGTGAACAAACAAATGGTCTCAAGATTTTTGCAATAGTTCTCACAAAACCAAATTGTACCGAGAAGACATCGTGTTCCGGAAACCGATCCAGCTGACTAACCAGACTAAATCGGTCCCTCCGCCTGAGAACCTCCGATGCGCAAAGCTTCGAGTACGTCAATCCAGTAAAAACTACAGCCACAGCGCAAGCCGTCACAACGTCCACCTTCACACACTACACACCCTTACGGCACACGCCAAAAGAGCCTCGCGATTCAATTCTTCACAAAAACATAATGGATTCTCTAGGCGGCGGCATCGCCAATGCGGACCTGAGCAAGCTGTCCGATCGCGACAAGCAAGAACTCCAGCAATTCGCCATGAACGAGGGACAGAAGGCTAGGATTCAATCTTGTATGTTCTGGCTCCTCTTCCCCTTCACGTCACATCACCCTGGGGTCACCTTTGTTTTCTATCATGTCTCGCAGCCCAGGTTGCCTTTTCTCTTCTACACCCACTTTCCAGATCAAACGCGCGCACCATGTAACAATCAGCTGACCTGTTGTGTGACCGATATAGCCATACACTCCTTGACCGACACATGTTTCCGCAAGTGCATTCCCGCGGGGACCGTTAAGAACGGCAAATTGGATAAATACGAGGAGCCATGTATGAGGCAATGCGTGGACCGGTTCCTGGATGCAAACATGGTTGTGCTGAGGGAGTTGGAGAGATTGAGGGGATAGAGAAAGACAGACCATAACATGAGAAGGGAAATCAATGGGAAGAGGGACATGCATATGATCGCTCGGAACAAAGGTGACGAGGAAGGGTGTATGATAACGAGGCGACTTATGATCTGTACAACACTGTATGACGGGAGATATCGTTTGCATAGCATTGCAAGTGTGGAGATAACATGCCTGACGAATACATATATCAAGCGTAACATGGTCTCTATAGAATGTACAATTCAACGACCAGCAAAAGCTTGCATTTGGAACCAAATCACAACACATTACACAAGCCTCACAAAGCATCACAGGTCAAAAGTAGCGGTATGGTTAGGGACCAAGTCCAACTTGGCGTCATGTGGAAATCTGATTCATTCGAGTCACCGTGACTACGTTTATCCCATGAACGCCCGCCATGCATATCACATCGCTTTTCAATTGCCGGGTATAACCAGACCCCATCATAACCATGCCTTCCCTTTTTACAGAGACCACCTTCTTAAACGATGGCGAGCTTGGTAGCCGCAATGTCGAGAGCGTCGACATCGGCGGTGAGGCGGCAGAAAGCCTTCTTTGAACCGTCGGGGCGGATCAGGGTGTTGATCTTGACGCAGCTGACGTCGTACTGCTTCTTGAGGGCGGCGGCGATTTGACGCTTGTTGGCCTTGACGTTGCAGATGAAGACGAGGGTGTTGTTCTCCTCAATCTTCTTCATGGCGGACTCGGTGTTGAGAGGGTGGATGAGAACCTTCTCAGCGTCCATGCGGGGGGCATGGGGGACCGACTTGCGAGGGTACTTGCCGGCGCGGGACAGCTCGAGGGTCTTGGGGCTGCGGATGTGTTAGCAGGCAAAATTTTGTTGTAGTGGGATCGGTCATACCGGTGGAAGCTGGTGTTCTTCCTGATCGCGCGCTTCTTGTTCGCATACGACTGTCATCTCGTTAATTGTGCCCATCACACGAGAAGTACAGCCCGTCAGAAGTATGTTTCTGACACGACTCAAGAGGATCAAGGGAGGCTTACGCCACGGAGAGCGGCCTTAGCAGCAGCATTGGCCTGCTTGCCAGTCTTGGTAGGGGCTGCGATTGATGTTAGCCATGAGCGCAAAATGAGGGTAGCTAATCGAGGCGCATCCGCAAAGTTCCCCTTCCGACAGGCTGCTGCCACGGTCTGGTGCCACTTTACGACATGTACGGTCGTCCTCGATTTCGCGGTTGTGGTATTTGCATAGACATACTCTTGGATACGGCCTTGGGTCCCATTTTGGCGGTTTGGTTGGTCCTGGTGTTAGTGTCGAGAGTCGCAGTCGAAAAGTCGTGGTTTTTGCTCCAGGCGAAAGTCGTCTGTGGGAACAAAGCACGCTAACGCACTAGCGCCAAATCCTTGCATCTGAACTCTCGGCGCTTCTAAACCATTACTTTACTTTGGCCATGTGACTGCAGCACCAAAACAGTCATGGCCGTCAAAAAGCGCCAAAAGACTCTGTCGCATGGCCGACCACCCCTCAGTAAACCGAAAGAGCGAATGACCTCCGAGCGTTCCAGGACTATCATCCGCACTCATCATCGACTGCAGAAGGAACACGCGGCAGCTTTGAAAAGAGGAGATCTGAAGTTAGCAGAAGAGACTGCACGAGCTATTGAGCGGAACGGGGGAATAAAGACTTATCAGGCTGCAAGCAAGCAAGGCCAGGCGAAGGACAGGGGAGGCGACTCCAGCAGGTTGTTAGTTGAATGGCTGCAACAATCCAAGGTCTTGGACCCGAAAGCACGAGATCAGCGCAGTACTAGCAATGCCAAACTCAGATGTCTCGAGGTTGGAGCTTTGTCCACCAAAAATGAGATCTCCAAGTACTCAAGCGCCATCGACATGACCAGGATCGATTTGAACAGCCAAGGTCCAGGTATCGAAAAACAAGATTTCATGGAGCGACCGCTTCCTACGTGTAATGACGAGCGCTTCGATATCATTTCCCTATCATTGGTGCTCAATTACGTACCGGATGCTGTTGGTCGAGGGGAAATGTTGAAACGCATCACAGAGTTCTTCAGAAAGAGTAGTGTGCCAACGGAGACCTCAGAAACACTATTCCCAGCATTGTTCTTTGTTCTACCGCTACCATGTGTCGACAACTCGCGTTACCTTGATGAACAGCTACTCTTGCGAATTATGGGCGACTTGGGTTTCACGATGAAGTTGAGCAAGAACACATCCAAGTTGTGTTACTACCTGTTCACCCTAACGAACGAGCCGAGAGTCACAAGGGTCGAGAAGAAGAAGATTAAAGACGGGCCAGGAATGAACAATTTCTGCATTATTGTTGAATGAATTTCCGAACGGCAACAACAACAACGGAATGAAATTGGGCACATTTGGCGGTCATCTAGAGATGAGATACGGGTACATTACAGCAAGCGCTCAACAAGGATCAGTGTTCTCTCGAGCGCAAGTCATTTGCCAGACTATTTGTGGTCGACCAGAAGAGAAATGGAGACAGGCGTTGAAGCATATGATCAAGCTCGTTAGGGAAGGAATCGAGCTGCATGAACTGCTGAAGAGGGAATCAAGAGCTGGAGAGATGTCTCTGGTATCATCCCGTGCTTTGCGAAGGAATATAATGCCAAAACAAAAGCTGGTCATAGCCACTAGCGATTTCTTGTAAGCTGGCGTTCCGATTGGAGCTTTCTTACGGCGCAGATGATGCATTTAGACACATTGGCCTACAGTTGTCATCCCAGCGAACGGGCTACATGACAGCGGATTGATCCCAGAATGACAGGCATTCCAGCGACGACATTGCGGCTCCTATGGAGATCTGTACATCCGTTCCGTCGTCGGGTGGATACTGCTGCTCTGGCTAGTGGTCTACAAATGAGGTTTGGCAAGGAAAGTAATGATATGAAAGTTGGAATCATACTCGAGAGCCTCGTCGCTCACAATTTCACGGGTATCTACCGAATCGACAATATCCACCGGACCATCACCGGACCACTCTCGGTATCTTTGTGTAATAGACAGGTTCTAGATTTTGAATTAGGGACCATGTGTATTCCCCCACCGAAGAAGACCCGAAGTGCCCCAAAACGTTTTCTTGAAACGCCTCCAGGGCTTCGTTGCCGAGACAGTAGCGCATGTTCAAACAACATCACCACAGCATGCACTTTCATCAGCGCACCATCGTGCGACTGTGTAAAGTCGTAGAACGTCGCTTCCAGTGTTTGACATGCCAACTCGGTTCTCGGCAGCGCGTCTCAAATTCGCTCGTTGTGTTGCCGCCTTCTCATTTCGTTCATGTTTGATCTCCATTTAGCGCATCCTTCGTCTTAGCACCTCATCACGCACAATCCCTTCAACCCATCATACCAAGCATTACACAAGCTTTTTCTGAAACGCACTCAGACTTGCTCAACCCCAAACGCCGGTCTGTCAACGGACGCATATCACTGGGGTAAGACCGGCAACAGGCGAGATGCGCGCAGGCTCGAGACCGGCTCTTCTCTGCAGTGTTCGGTGGGTCCAGACACCGGAGTTGAACTCGAGATGAGCTTGTTGCCATTCCTCCCGGGCGCAAATTTCCACATGTCGGCTTCCTGCGTGGCGCTGCGTTAGGTTAGTAAAGTAAAATGAGATGTCAACGTTATTTGAGGGCTTTATCTAGTCGGGCGGGTACGCCCTTTGGTAGTGTTTCAAGCTTCTAAAAACTCTCCTCACGAAGTCGAACTTCAATCACTTCAGTCACTCTTTCTTCGCAAGCCGCTGAGCTGCTGCCATTCATTCCTAAAAGTCGTTGATACGATCTTTCACACTCATTTCCAACAAGCCGTCACTGCATATCCACCTTCCATCATCTAATCAAGCATCCACTGGAAACCATGAAGTCCACTTTCTTCTCTCTCCTACCCATCGCGGGTGTTGCTGTTGCTGAGTCAGTCTGCACACAGAAGACTGTCACTACAACCGCATACGAGACAGTCTACGAGACTGCAAAGCCCGCCCTGGTTGCTGACGCTACCGCCAGCCAGTCTGGCGCTTGCTCTTCCAGGAGCACTGTCTACACTACCACTTACGAGAAGGTGTATGTCACTGTCCCTGCTGGTGCCGCTACTCCCGATGCCGTCGATGAGACATCGACCTCGACAAGGACCACCGATATCTACACGACAGTCACCGTTCGCCCGACAGGTGGATATTTTGGCAACTTTTCCACCTCTGCTCTCTTCAAGCCAGAGGCGTCATCGAGCGCACCTTCATACCCTACCATGAGCGTCGCGCCAACCACTTTGTTGGACTACTCTTCGCTGGCATACACCCCTGTACCCCAGAGTGAAGCCTCCAAGTCTTACGAAGCCGCACAATCCTCCGCCGCTATGGTTCCCACATCGGAATCCAAGTCTTCAGCTGCATCCACCTCCGCTGCTCCGGCACCGGCAGCTTCCAAACCAGTATCAACCGTCGAAGAGTCCGCAAGCTCAGCTGCAGGGTCCAAGCGTGGCGAGGCCACTTTCTACGGTGGTAACACTGACGGTGGCATGTGTTCCTTCACTGGATACACCATCCCCGCTGGTATTTATGGTACCGCGCTCTCCGATTCCAACTGGGACAACGGCGGTAACTGCGGTGTCTGCGTTAGCGTAACAGGTCCGGATGGAAACAAGATCACTGCAATGGTCACCGACCAATGCCCTGGGTAACTGATGTCTACGAACAAGCGAAATATAATACCATGCTAACTTCATTCTTAGATGCGGACCCAACCACCTCGACCTCTACCCTGATGCCTTCGCCAAGCTTGCCGAGCCTTCCAAGGGCGTCATCCCCATCTCCTGGGATGTCGTACCATGTGGCATCACCACACCCCTCGTCCTCAAGAATAAGGAGGGAACCAGCAAGTTCTGGTTCAGCATGCAAGTTATGAACTCCAACATGCCCGTCTCTAAGCTCGAGGTCTCCACCGACGGAGGTGCGACATGGCAGGCCACCACTCGCAAGGAGTACAACTACTTTGAGAACCCAGCTGGTTTCGGTGCGGACAGCGTTGATGTCAAGATTACCAGCAGCGGTGGTAAGAGCATCGTTGTCAAGAGCGTTAGCATTGCTGCGAACAGCAAGAAGACTGCTGGTAGCAACTTTGCTTAAGTGTTAGTTTAGAATGGGGATTCTACTTTGAATTTGGCTGACGGGTTACTCTTTTGATGATGGATGATGCTTGATAAATACCTTTCTTCACACCTTGTTGATTCGCTTCTGAGTATCTTTACGGTACATACTTTTCGCAGCAAAGACTGCCGTTGCTACACGATTTCTATCAACGAAGTGGCACTATCCTTACCATTTTCACCCTTTGTGTGCTATCGTGTGATCGGTCTTTCCCCATTCATTTTACTATCTTGGAATGACTCGAGAACCGTCTCGGAACCACTGGTGTCTTCTTGTCTAAGCTGTTCAAGAGCGGCACCAAACGTTGAAAGGCACGATATTGGCAGGGCAAGATTAGGTAAAGTATATGATATTCCTATCTATAGTCATGAGGGCTCTTCAAGCCACAATGGTATTAGCTAAGCTACAACAGCTTCGACACCCCTCCCTCATAATCGTTTAGGCGCATGTCCATGATAGCCATTCCACATCTCGTCGTGATATTGTCGATTTACAACATACCAAGAGCGAAACCGAGAGCACCAAGACCCATGGCAGCGCCAACGGTGTTGATGGGAGCAGGGTTGTCAGTGTTGGTGGGGACAACAGTGTCGGTGTTCGTCTCGGTGCGAGTAGCAACCACGCCATCGCTACCGGTAGTGACGATGATAGCAACAGAGGTAGTGGTAAGGACACTGGTGACAGAGACTGTGTTGGTGACCGAGACGGTGTTGGTATCAACAGCGGTTGTTTGAGCCGCACCAGCACCACCTGCGGCAACAGTCGTGGTGGTGTAGTGACAGTCGGTCAAGAGGCGGTACTGATCGCTGTCGTCATCGTTGTCGTTGTCGTTGTACTGTCTGACGCAGGCTTCGCAGTTTGGGATCAGGGTGTTTGCGTTGTTGGCTGTGCAAATACACTGGAGGACCTCGGATGAGTCGTCGTCTGTGGAAGGGTCAGTTTGTTACCATTAGGTGGATAATGCAACACTTACTGCTGTCGTTCTTGCAGCCATTTACGGCTTCACCGACTTGGCCGCAGACATCGGTGCACTCAGCAGGGATGTTGCTGAAGTCAAAGCTGGTGTCTTGAGCAGCAGTCAGGGCCGCGAGGGCGGAGACGAAAGCGATCTTAGTGAAGAGCATTTTGGATGATTGAGATTCGACTTCCAGGAAGTAAAATTAATGAGCTTTGAGTGACTGGAGATGTGATAGAGAAGATGAAAACAGGCTGATCGTTGTTGTGATGGATAATGAACATGTCGAGCGCAACGACTCTTATACCACATAGCTTCTGCATCACATTCGTCATCTCCGATCATGTTTGTGTAGAGCGAGCAGGTACCAGACCCTCAAGCCGGCGTACCCGGGTTCGCTCATGCACTTGATGAGTTGCCATACACTATCGACGTCTGGCGTAGACCCTACAAGTTCCTCAAAGGATACCTATGAGAGCGCCGAGAAGAGAAGGGCCGATTGGAGGGTGACATACCGTACGCCAACTGCCTATCATGCAGTTCATAGTCAAGTGTCAGGAACAGCACATCTAGACTGCGCCAAGCACTTCAAGCTGTGTGAAGGATTCTCTGGGCCACGCGATGGTCGTGGAGCCTCAATTGCTCAATGTCATTGGTGCTTGGCGCTGACAAAGTAGACCGAACCGAGCAGCCGAGCGATCATGACGATCTTCCGAAAGCTTGTCATTGCTCCAGAACGCGCCGAGTTTGCGGAGAGAAAACTGGAGAAAGGCGACCTTAGACTGCATGAAACGTAGACTAGTCGGCTGTACGGCAAACGTCAACAGGTCCGCGGCGAACTTCTGTATGGTATTTGCGACTCCTGTATGACGTAAATATGCAAATGTTCACTCGCATGCAGTAGGTTTTCCATGTTTTGCACAATTTCTCATATCAAATGGTCAGCCTAACATTCGCTTCCAAACGGCTCGTTGAGGAACCAGAAGTCATCCAGCATCCACTCTGATGTCTCGCCGAAGTCGAAGGCATCAATGCGCAGCCCAACGTCGGCGAAAGAATCTGTTGATAGTGCTTCAGCGGAATAACCGGAGTGACTATTGATCTGTTTGGCTATGCGTGGTGCATCTTGAAGTAGAACCTATTTTGCGTCAATATGACAGAGCTATCCGGATTGTCAAAAACCTACCTCATTGGCTGGAGGCTCTTCACTAATATCTTTTCGAGAAAGCATCCTGTACAGCAAGCGTGATACGCGATCTATCGCCTGAAGCTTGACCGCGTCCGAATGTGATGGTTCGAACTGCACACTGGCCAATCCAACTGCAGCACCTGTATATCGCTCATGAGTCTCATAGAAAATAGAAAGCGTGTCAGGGGTGATTCATACTTAGCACCCAATGCTGCTGGCCTCCACGACCTACCAGCATCACTCTCTCTTCTTGGAGACGAAGTGCTTGTTGTGCACAACTATCCAGTGTACTCTTGGCAGCCTGCACTACCATGGTATCTAAATTGATGTTAGCTGCATACGCTAGCGGCGACAAAGGAACATACCGTTGACTTTATTTGCATGATAAGCGGCATGGCAAACTAGTAGCGCGGCTCTATAGTAGTCGCTGCGGGTACAACATAGTGCGAGGTTAGAAGATGCCGTCAGAGCCGTGTGCAAAGCCGTTGTTGCAGCTGCGGCCTCCATCAGTGCAATGATCGAGTATCGACGCTCCGTGTTGAGTGTGGCTCCTGCATCAGCAGTGTTTGCTGCGTACAAGATTACCAACAGCTGTCGAAGCTGGAGGTCGAGAAGTACGCGCACCTGGAGAGATCCTGAATCTATCCAGTTAGGGATACTCTGTATATAATCTTCGATAGTGTTTGCATGTGACAGGGTATCCTGGAAGCTAAGCCTTGACTGCAAGCTATTCGTCAGAGCGCATAGACTCGAACGGAAACCAACCGATCTCGTGGAGATGAAGAGGAAGGACGTGTCGGTAAATATCTCCATCGGTTCTGATGGCGGAAGTTCCTCCAGGCTAGGAGAAAGTTGCACATCATTAAAATTACCAGGTGCTGCACAATCCGCTTCGAGTCTGGAAACCATTGACGGAGTACCTGTGAGGATGTTAGAAAGCTACATCATCGTTCAAGACGCCTTTACCTTTGTCTATGGATGCTTGTAGTTCTATCTCCACCTAAGTAAGTTATTCGAATCAGCATAGGTCTCACGTTGTCTTGCGCAAACAAGTTACTAACAGATGTTGCCCATAGCCTTCGCCGCATTTCTCCTTCGAATGTAGAGCAGCGGTCACCAAAGTGAACTGGATCCCTGTGCATTCCACAGGAGATCATAATACCCATATGTGCTTGTACCTCGTGATAGTAATCTTTCGCCTTGTGTGAGGTTGCTGCAAGGGCCAGCAAACGCAAGCATCTCACCTGGAGTGAGGCAAGTGTTCGGTGCTTGCTGCTCTGCCGTCTGAGCCAAGCTTCGCAAGCTTTCATCCACAAGACCGCCTGCGTGTGCAGCGTTGAGCCGTTGCGACTATACTGTGGGCTTCCATTAGGACAGATACAGATCGTACACGCTAACATTGAGAGTACGACAGCATCCATTTCTCCAGAACCGGGCTTCTCAACGTCCCAATATTGCTCGTATGCATTCTGGAATGTTGGTATGTGCAAGATCCTGTACGTTGTCTCAAAGGTACTGAGATACTTTTGTACCAGTCGATCAGTAATCGATCTATCAGGAAGAAGGTCTCTCAAGCTCGAAACGGATACGATCCGATATGATGATCCGTTGGCGCTGGTCGCTTTGCCAACAGCCATCATATCTTGAGCTAATCGCTGAGCGGTAGAGTTGTGGTAGACATTCTTCATGAATGCGCGAAGCTCTGGGAACTGTTCAAGTCAGCGGAGTCTACGACCAGGTGTTGATTATGCTCTCACATAAGCCATTATGGATGTCGGCGAAGAAGGTCCGTAGTAGAAGCTTCCATAATGACGCCCCTTAAGAAAACCTCTCGGAGAAGTCGTACCGGACAAGATACCATTCGTTCTTCCAGTGAAACGTAATACCTCTAGAGAAACGTTCTTCTGAACTAGCAACTGCTGCTCTAGTACGGCGACTTGTCGTTCGAGATGCTTTACTCGGTCTTGAGCTGTTATGTCCGATCTGGCGAACTCCGATGGGTTGAACAGTTTCGGAACGTCAAGGTACGACCGCGGCGCCTCTTCAGTCCTGGTTGCTGCTGCACCGGGTACAGACTCTCTTTGTCTCTTGGAAGGTCGTTCAAGTAAGCAATCCAAGGGAGGAGTCTGGTTATCTGTCTCGTAAGCGCATTCTTTTGCGATACCACCCTTGATGCATCTGTCACAAGGTAGTTTCCTGTCGCATCTCAACTTCCTTCTTCGACAATCGTTACATGAAAGAACAGCTCGTTGTCTTCTCTGAATGCTTGGTTTGTTCATGTTGTCTGATGCAGGGATTGGAGATGAGCAGAGTCCACACTGGGAGCGAGAAAGACACGCTGAACGGTCATCTCGGACTTTAACCTCGGAGATCACTACTCAACACCGAAGGGACCGGAGATGGCAACATCAGGCGCTCGACTATATCTCATGGCTACTGTGGCCAAGATGCGACGGCCACAATGACTGGTGTTGGAGGTGACTTGAAGTTGAGCGGGAGAATCCGGGGTTTCCGCCGTTGGGGATCTCGCGCATGTACTCTCTCGGGAATATCATAATCAGCGCTACACTTATCCCCGCACATCACTGCCTTCGCAGTCTTCAGGCAGTAACAAATCACTGCGCTAATGACGTAGCTCGACTCGTGGAAGTCCCCCGAGAGAATCCAGTTTGCTGCAGAAACATTAGGGGTGATAGATGGATTGTATTCGCTACCCAACTGTCATCCCGAACCGACACTCAATATCGACGCCATACGTTCACGAGTCGTATCCCGGGTATCATTGCTGATCAACAACTACATACACTACCAAAAGAGCATAATCAAGATGGTCATGCTCCTCTGACATATTTATCGAGTATGAAGGTATGATCTTCGTAACCCATGTTATCATAATTCCTAAGCAAACAAGCATGAAACAGAGGTCTAGAATGACACCTCCTTATCGAGGTTGCACAGCCGGAAAATAACGAGGGCCAGAGTATCCGTAAAACTGGACGCTCTCGATGTCGATATTGCCATCATGTTTTGGGCTCCAAAGCTTGAGCAAGACATTCCTTCCCGAACTGCCAGGCGCGTTAATAACCGAGTGACCTTCAGCACCATCTTGTCAGACTTACATTGCAGGGTGAAACTTGATTGTGATCTTGTTCTTGTTCTTTTCGATGAAAAATCGGGCATGCGGAGGGATCAGTGGCTCGACGTTGTGCTCGGAAGGTTCGATACGGCTAGGTGTAGCTACACGAGCGGCCCGGATAGGCTCGATATAGCGCTCTCTTCGCTCTCGCCATTCACTGTATGTGCTGTAGTCGAGAGCGGGTGCGCGGCGCAGTGGGCCGAGGCGCGGAACAATGTCATCGTCATCGTCGCTGTCGGCCTCCCAGCGGTTGTTCCTTCGTATGCGGTCGGCCATGATAGCAGCACTAGGTTGCTCTTCATTCGAGCCTGAGTCTTCATCCTCACTGGCAGCGGTAGTGACTGTGAATGGTGGTGGAGTGGGTGCGGAAAAGCCAGCGGGACCGCTGTACGTGCTGTCTGGTACGTGATCACAGTTGTCACCGTCCGCCTCGTCTTCATGCTCTACCATCTGGCGCATGATGCGCCGCCGTTCCGAATCAGAGCGCAAAGACGATATCCAATTCTCAGATTCAGCGTTCAGCCTTTGACTGCGAAGACGAAGATTCTCGATGCGCTCCTCCATGTCCTCTTGAGTGCCCTGACGCGAGTACTGCCATACCGAAGGATCTTCGAGAGCTTCTCTCAGCGATATCTGTTCGTTGGCCTCGATCGGAGAGCTGGGAGCAGGAGACGTTGGCGGTGAGCTATCGTAGCGGAGGTTGTAGGCCGAGGTACCAGATAAGAGTTCGTCTGCAGACATGGATACGAAAACGAGACCTTCCTGCACACTGGTGGTAGGTTAGCAAAGATCAAATTTGAAATGGAGACACATACGGAGCCGTAAATCCACGGTCCGGTGCTCGAATGACAACCTTCTCTAGAGCAAAGGGGGCCTCCCCAATATGCTTCAGGAGAAGATTGCACTGCGAACTTTCGCTGCAGTATACACTTTTGTCGTTCCTCAACACGTTCTGAACCTTGTACAGGCCAGGCGGACTGTCCCTACGATGCTCGCCGCCGTCGCAGCTCACGATTTCCATTCGCAGACGCCCAGGCACGACCTGACCCTTGTGGCCGTATTTGAAGCACATGTACTCACTGGCCGCACTGGCGTCATGTTCCAGCTTCCTCCGCTTATGTCTGCGCTCGCTGTTGATGTGTACTACAGGGCTACGGGGCCGCGTGTGCGTGTTCAATGTGGCAAAGGGATCGTTGATGGGCAGGCCACTCAACGAATCCAGGACATCGTTAGTAGCGTCCATGTCGGCTAAGCGCTGTTCTCTTGTGCGGGCTTGAGAGCGACGGAGGTAACGTTCGCTTGGGGTAGCGCGAGGTCGGTTGGGGTTTGCAGTGGGAGGCCGCCTAGAGAGATTATCTGCGGCATCGTTGTCACGTGGAGGACCAAACAGACGGTGGAGTGGGCCTCTTCTGTTAGACGTGCGAGTGCGCACGCGCCTGGCAGCGTCTCTGGGGGACGACGTCGCATCGTAAACGGCTGGCGTCGGTTCGGCTAGGGAGCGCAGCGCATTCCTCGCAGCGCTCGTAGACGCGGTGCGGGAGACATTGGGCGGAGAGGTCGAAGCATGAGGGAAGTCAAAGCCGCCTGTGGTGAATGGGAATGCCGCAGGCGGTGGGGACGGAGACGAGGGCGGTCTGGGCATGGGTGACGTCGACGATGCTCGCTCCCATTGAGAGGAGACGAGAGACGGCGCAGTGTTTGGGTGGTGAGCAGAGTCGGGGCTAGTAATTTACGCTATGTAGACAGGGCAAAGGATAGCGTGGACGGCACTTGTCGAGGCGGAGGGAATGAACAAGCAAAGGCAGCCAGCCTGTCGGTCCCGTGTAGTTGGCACATGCAGCGGACGCGGGGCGAAGCTAGCAACACGCACGGGCCACAGCAGAGCCTCAAAGGTATGCCGTCACGGCTAGCCGTCTTTACTCGGCCTCTGCTGCACGACGGCGCCTCACTCCGGATTGGTCTGCTCTCCCACCTGCACTGACTGCGCAGCCGTCGAGTCACTTCCGCTACGCGACTTTCCACCTCCAAAGCACACCACTGCGCGTCTTACAACACCATGACCGATCTCACCGAAACCTCCGCGATACCTCCGCCCGCGACCAATGGCGCACTGCCAGGCGCATTGCCAACCGAGGATGCAGCTGGGCAGACAGTAGCCGCCATTGCTGAAGCAGACAACATCTCCGCAGGTATGAGCGACTCTATTGGGAACCACTACAACAACAGCAGCAGCAGCAGCAGCAGCAGTACTAAACATGGCGCCTAGATGAAATCGCCCTCTACGATCGCCAGATCCGCCTCTGGGGCGTCCAAGCGCAACAGAAGATCCGCACCGCCAACATCTTGCTCGTCTCTATCAAAGCCCTTGCCAACGAAATCGCCAAGAACCTCGTCCTCGCCGGCATAGGCTCCATCACGCTCGCCGACCACGAAGTCGTGACCGAAGATGATCTGGGCGCGCAATTCTTTATTAGCGACGCCGACGTAGGCAAGAACCGCGCAGAAGCAGCGTTGCCTCAAGTGCAGAAGCTCAACCCGCGCGTCACCGTCAAGGCTCTCACCACGGATATTCGCAACGAGCAAGATCCCAACTTCTATGCCGCATACGACATCATCATATGCACCGACATGGACTTCCTCTCCACCTCCGCCGTCAACGCTGGCGCGCGTATAGCACGCAAACCCTTCTACGCAGGCGCATCACACGGCATGTACGGTTACATCTTTGCCGACCTGGTGGAGCATAACTTTGTCATTGAGCGCGAGAAGAGCAACCGCGACACCCAGGTTGGCGCTGAGAGCACAACAAGGAGCGTCAAGGGCGTCCAGATCAAGAAGGAGAACGGAAAGGTGGTTGAGCTAGTCAGCAAGCAGGAGCTCTACAGTCCTTTGATGCTGGTCAAGGACAGTCCGCTCCCAGCAGAGATCGCGAACAATGCCAGGAGACTGAAGAAGGTTCACCCGCTACTCACTTGCGTACGCGCGTTATGGGAGTACCAGCGCAACGGCCACGGCGTCTACCCTTCGCATACGCCGACTGATCTACAGATCTTCACGACCCTTGCCAATATCAAACACAAGGAGCTCCTCCTCCCCACCGACTCCCTCAAAGCCGAAGTCCTTCGTAGCTTCCTGCAGAACCTGGGCAGCGAACTGGCACCCGTTACAGCTTTCTTGGGTGGCCAGCTAGCACAAGACGTCATCAACGTACTTGGACAACGGGAACAGCCCATTCAGAACCTCATGTTGTTCGATGGCGAGGATAGTGCAGGACCTGTATATGCGCTCCATCCCATCTTCCCTGGCACACCGCTACCGATCATGTCGAGCATGCCTGTGAGCGCGCCGATTACGATAGTTTAGGCTTTAGCGGCAGGGAAGCAGGACGAGATTAGCAGATTGCTGCATTGCACGAGTGTACAACGGTGCCATGGGATACATATGAAGAAAAGTGTAGAAGCATGTGGGGGCGCAACACATGAGAGATACCCAATTGAACCCGCTGAATGACAGCGAAAGATCGATAGAGATCTGACTACCTTGAAGCTTTCCCAACACGTCGTGATGATTGAGTCTATCTACTGCTTCTTTTTCTTCTTCTCCTCCTTCATAGCACCTTTTCCACTCTTACCAAACAACACCCAACACAACCCCGCAAACGCAAACAAAACCACTCCCACAGTGCCCACTTCGACCCACCCAGCCTTGCTTGTATCAAGCACTGGCACATCGATCCACTCCACCAACCCATCACCCTCGGCCGTCTGATTCCTTACCTCAGGCTGCACATGCATGAACCTAGTCTTCGGCCCAAACAGACCCTCATACCCCAGGTGCTTGCGATCAAAAGGATTAGACGTATGCTGCGCGCCGCTCTCAGCCCGACAAGCCCAGAACACTACTGGCCACGGAACCGGCAGTCTAGCATGCGACGACGCCTCAGCAGGCATGTACCGTAGATGCAACGGTATACTGACATTCCAGTCCCCCTCTGCTATCTCACGGTGCGTCGGTAAGCCTTCCCATGCGTTCTCGCCACCAGCACCAAGATCCACTTTGGGATAGTCGATCTTCTCTGGTTTGGGTACGCCAAGTTCGAAGAGCGCAGCGGAACCCCAAGCTGGTACAGCCCAGTCTGGAGCTTCGAGATCTGTAGCGCCGGATAGACTGCGGAGGCGCTTAAGGTTCTTGCTCTTGAGGAAGAGGCTGTCGGAGAACTGGTATTTGTCGATGAAGAGGTAGGAAGGGAGAGTTAGGTGCGTGTGGAGTTTACAGGAGCGGTCGGGGGGTGTGAGATCTTGCGCAGGGAACGTGAGGGTTAGTGTTGGATGGAGGCCTGTTGGTTGATTGAAAGAGGCGCTGTATGTTAGAGGGTGGAGTTTCGGTTGTGCTGTTGGATTTTCTGAGGCCTGGAGAAGGGGGTAGTGGCGGGTTGGGGTCTGGAACCGTGTAGGTTCTGTTTGTGGTCAGTGTTTCGTTATCATGCTGTGGAAATAACGTAGCAAGATGGAAAGACGTACTTGGTTTCTCGTCTTGTCCTAGCACTGTCAAGAAACCTCCAAATTGGATGTCTTCGGGGTCTGCGTTTCCCTCTAGACTTAACACGCCGATCTCGACCGTCGCATCTTTACTCGGCTGCCTGATCTTCTGAGTCCAGCCTTTTTCATCGTCTTTTGCCTGCGCCCATCCAGCTGTGAGAACCACGCCTCTCGAGATGGTGTCGTAGTCTATGTCGATATAGCTTGATGTAGCGAAGCTATTCACCATGTCATAGCACTCACGACTTGCATTCTCTCCGCAAAAGGTACGCTGGAATGGACCTTTCATCCTGTCAATCTCATCTATGTAATCGTAGTACTGCGAGGTAGTTGACATTGAGAAACGCTCCGAGAGGACAGGCATCTTGGTGGAACTGGAAGATGTTGACGAGCATTTCAAGTCCGGAGTGACGAGAAGATGAAGCCCTGAGCATAGTGCGTCTTCCGGTGTATCTGAAAGAGGCGTGAAGAAGACATGTAGACCAGGGGAGACATGTGATGTGAATGGCGGAGTCGATGCGTAAGGTCTTGGGGATGTCCAACGTAGATGTATTTCATGCCATTGCTGAAAGACTTTACTAATCTACGAGACGTGAGCCAGACTGAAACGAATTTGTAGATTGGAATGTCGATGCCACAATACACACCTCTTCAGGCAACTCATCTAGACCGAGTGTGATACGGTGTTCTTTCGCTGCGTGAACATTGTCCAGAGCAAAGTACTGACCGGACTTGTCTTCGCCAACATCAAGCTGATCGGGAGTAAACTCCTCTGGTTTCTTGACAACATAAGTTATTCGCTGTTTCATGGTTATTGGAAGGATGGCTTTCGTGTTCCTCAACGCGTGATGCTCGCGATGCCATGTGAACGAGCTGCGCTAGTCTGTGTTCGGTGCTAGGGCAAGATCGCCCTGTTGGTGCCTCGGCGCTGCGTCATTGGCATTCACTGGCGCCGCCAGCTTCTGGAACTCAGCCTCAAGGCACAAAGACATCTCCACCGTGTCCTTTCACATGCTTTTGCCACTTGGGGACTACTTCAAGTGCCTTGGTTGTCCCTGTTGACGATCTTCTGACCTATCGTGCGCAACATGCATCTCCTCAACTTTCTCTACCCAGCACTGCTGGCAGCGAGTGGCGCTGAAGCCCTCCGCTCTGACAAAGTCAAGCTCGCGAATATACAGAGTCTCACGCTGCGCAAAGACCAAAAGACTTCTGCGCGACGCGTTGATCCAATACCGCAGGTACGAACTCATCCCGCGCATCTTACTGTGCCCCTCAATGCAGCCTACTAACACGTTCTAGCTGAAATGCATTGGCGGGTCAGCACGCGGCCTCTATGAACCCGATGTGATGCGCTGCAAGAACAGCGGTTCCGACTACGACGAAAACTCGATACAATGGACATGCACCGCCTCGCTTCCCGAAGAGTTCAAACTTGGCTCTACCGATGTCATCTGCGAAGGCTACGATTACCCCGAAGACCCCTATATCCTGAAAGGCAGCTGTGGTGTCGAGTATCGCCTCATACTCACGGAGAAGGGGCAGGAGAGATACGGAAAGGGAAGAGGAGGATGGCATGGTGACGACGACGAAGACCGACGTGATGGGCCCAAGACCATGGGCGAGAAGATAGCTGGTGGACTGTTTTGGATGCTATTCGGTGGTGTTGTACTATGGATGATATACTCTGCGTTGAGAAACCGCGCCCAAGGCCCCGATGGCGGCGTAGCAGGCGGCAATAGACCTGGCTGGGGAGGCGGCGGTGGTGGTGGATGGGGAGGAGGTTACAATGATGATAACGACGACCCACCCCCACCGTATTACCCAAACAACCCGAACAATCCTAGCAACCCCAAAGCAGGCTACGGCGCGACACAGGGCTGGAGGCCTGGCTTCTGGTCTGGTGCTGCAGGCGGTGCAGCCGCCGGATGGGCTGCTGGTCAGTTTGGCAATAGAGGGAACAGGAACAACCAGACTGGTGGCTGGGGCGCTGGAAGCGGTAGCGGCAGCCGCTGGAACAATGGTGGTGAAGGAAGCTCAAGAAGTTCATCTGGTGACAGTTTCTCCAGCCCCAGGCATGAGAGCACTGGGTTTGGAGGGACGTCACGCAGATGATGAGTTGATTGAAGATGTTCTATTGGCTTAAGAATGATACCCCTATTTAAACATTTCGAAGGACAGTTTTTATCCTCTTACATCAAGGCACATAAAGTGAACTATGAGTAAGGATACAAGCCCCGAGAATCCGCACGAAGCAGCTTGCTTCTGCTGAGTCTCAGTGTTTCCTAAAGGTTTTCGTCGTATCACCTGTTAGAATACTCGTGTCATATCGTACGTGCATACCTTCAGAGCGCTTTTTCAGCACGAGCGTATGACTGGGAGGACAGCAGGTTCTTTCCCACCTCGCCATGCTCACAACTCCCAACGTGCTTCAACCGCCCCAGCTGGCACTCCTATATGCCGAGATGACCTCCAGGCTTCAGCTCCATTCAGCTTACCCAGCGGCAATGACACTCACCCGCCACTCCCCCAAGGTATATCCTCCTTCTCAATTTTGACACAAGTCAGCCACCCCACCTTCTGTGCCTCGACATCAAGCAAACACTCATTCCGCGCCAAGTCCTCCACATAGATACTCGCCTCCCTCTTCAGCATCGCCAGATCCTCACTCAAATTCTGCACCGCAGACGGCATAACCTGTTCCATCATGCGTCTCATATCTTCATATGGCATGTACCCTTCTCCCTTCTTAATCTTCCGAAACATGTTACCGCGTAAGAGAGGTTTCTTACGATTGTTGTCTAGGCTGATGAGTTCCTGGCCAAGGATGGAGCGAAACGTCGAAACTATGAACCAGGTATCGAATTCTGAGTTTGTCAAAGGTGAGACGGCGTGGTTGTTAGTGCCGCGGCCGACGTGAATTGTCAAGAGAAGGAGTTCACGCTCAACTTCGGCGCATCGTTGATGCAGTTGGAAGCTTTTCGTAGTGATCAAGTGACGGATTCCTTTGGGTAGGCTGGAGCGCGGTGTAGGCCAGGGCCAGCAGGGATGGGCACCACACATGTGGATCAGGGACTCTTTGTAGATAGATTCGTTCTTCAGTGAAAGAGATAGAAGAAGCCATCGTGCGGGATCATTTTTGATTGCACGGAAGAGTGAATGACGGTGTTGGAAGAGCGTTGCGTTCATCTGAGAAGTCAAGTTCGGTAGGTTCTCTAGACAGCCCAAACCACCAGCGATCTTGGTGAGTTGCTCGAAGTGATTGATCGAGGCGGCAATGTTGACAGTTGGCATGTTTATTGCAAAATTGTAGAACGCACTAAAGACCTGATTGTACATATCAATGATGGTCGCGTGTTCTGGAGTGATCCCTGGAGCGGCCTTGGAATCTGAGTCTTCGTTCTCAATTTTGATCGCCATATCGCTGAGTACATCAGACTTGTTGTCTCGGATAAATGACCACTCTTTAGTGGCTTCCTTTTGTATTAACAAGATTTCGCCATCAACCTCTTCAATAGTGTATGCTGCCCGTGTTGCCCCTACCACGGTAGCAGCCATGCCTGATAAAGCTCTGGCGAACCATGACGAGAATCGCGCAAGTACCTCACTATGCAGTCGCCATTGTTTCGGTGGGGTGACCAGTTTTGTCTCGATGAAGACATCGCCGGTCTCAAAAATGGGAAAGAGATCTTTTTGTGCATAATTACCTAACGCTGTAAACGGAGGATGTTGGAAGCCATCTGCGGCATATGAAGAAACCTACAGGAATGTCAGCCAGATTGGTGAAGTTGAGAAGTGGGTGTATGCACCATTGTGCCATTATTATACGTCTCATGATCAATAGATGGAGTCAAAGACCCCTGTGTGACCATACCCGCAAAGTTGGCCATCGCTGGTGGGGTGTGAATCGAAACCCCCTCAAGAGTCTCTGAACGTCTATGATGAGAATGGCCGGGTGAGAGGGAACTGTCGGTATCGTTGGCGAGCTGCGAGCAAGTAAAACAAGAGTCGAAAGGTGAAGATCTCATTCTTGATGGTTGATCCGAGGAGCTTAGAGTTGAAGCCTTCTCTTCCGTGTCACAGTTAGAGTTCCTTGCAACAGTGCTCTGTGAGCTTGTGAAACTAGAGATTGGTGTTGCTGAAGCATGTCGTTTACGTGCTTGCGCCGGGGACTGTGAACGGTTGCGCTTGTCCATGGAGTTATAGCGAAGACTTGGAGTAAGAGTTTATGCAATAAGTGTCGTGGCTATTCTCAGGTTCGCAGTGTGAAGGTGAAAGTAGATGGATGGGGGTAAGATTAGCCGCGAAAAGGGATATGCATCTATATAAACATATAGTACCGGCAAGGGTCAGCTGGGCGGACTATGAGCGGTAAGTTGCCGACTTAGTAAGTCCGCGATATAGCAGCTCAGCACAAGTATACCACCTGTGATCAACTCTGCTATTAAAGCTGCAGCGGTTACCGAACAAAACTGTACAGGAAGTGGTGGTCTCCAGCTGGTCAGCCGTGACAGGATGATAGGACGACTCTTCCACGTATTTTGTATCAGCTTATCTTGTTAGATGAATCCCTGATACGAAACTTTGATATTCCGAACAAGATAGGGCGAAGAAAATACCTAGGTACAATGATTACGCAGCTTCATCTTCGCAACTTAATTGCCTTATATGTCTGTAGGCGTCCAGCTACCGTTTCAATCTTCTTAAGGTGACGCTAAAAACTTTGTATTGTGACCGGATGTCGTGTTGGAAGTGTTGTTGATTGTGGGTGCAAAGAGAGCAGCAGATACGACCTCTTTTATACAATGTTCGACGACTCAATAAGCTTCACATCTATATTATAGTCAAAAACTCTCGTTAGAATTAGCCTAAGATACTATTGGAATAACTTCTAAAGAACACAAAGTATAACATGTGTGAGGAAGAATAGATCGCGGCGTTTATGGTTCATCGCATCCGAGTCTCGATCCAATGTGTCAAAGGAACATAGAAGCTTATATCCTCGATATGCGGTGTACCTCCCGTCTAATTATTGGAAACGTACGTTATTTCTGGTATGCGAGATCTGAAGGCCCTCTAGCGATAGTTCTGATAGTGTGCTTCGGATGTTTGGTGGCGGCGGTTTCCGAGCGTCATTTCAAGTGGTCTAGCTCTTTCGCGTTCGCAGAAAACTACTAATCGTTCAGCGACATTCTGGAAAGTATGCTCCAAATGTTGTTTGTCTTACCAGCAGGGCTACATTAGGCACACGTTGGCCACTATTATCTCTAATAGTCTTAGATCAGCATGCTTCTTGCAACGTACCAATGTCGGAGGCATGTAGGTGCTGCTCGAGTACCAATAAAGTAAGCCCCGCACGCATCTTAGAATGATGACTCCTTCTGTACTATTGTATGTCGTCGCTGGTGATGGTTTTTCGGATGAGTGAATGTTGTTGTCAATGGAAGTTCTGGACCACAGCCCAATGCAGGGGAAACAGCGCAGTAGCGTTCAGAAGAGTGGGGCTTACCAAGTAACAGGTGTTCGAGTGGGCGCATGGCTTTGATGCAGCCAATCGAATTGTGTAGATGTGGCGAAAGCATGCATCACAACAAATTGGGCTTTCCCGCGCATTGCCAGTATTGTTACGAGGTGGGAAACGCATGGGTAGCTATCGGGCGAGGGCTGAATGTGACGTCACACTGTCGCTGATTCTAGATTCGTCTGTCGCTACCGCGGAGGTCACACGAATTGCATGGTAAGAGAGTCGTGAGCCACAAAAGCCTGGTCTGACCCCGGCTGTCAATTCCTCGCCATGCAAAACTCGTACGATTTCTCTTGAACACACCATACGTCTCCACTGTTAACCTAGTGCAGTCTAGCTCAACTGGCTCGGAGTGATGGCCGCGTCCATGAGAGTGCTACCAACACCGCCGTCACCTGCCGCGCTTGACGATCTCCCGTCCCTGAGAACGCACGACGACTATACTGCCGGCAGCCTTGCATACGACTTGATCAGGTTCACACCAACGCCGACAGTCATTCTAGATGCATCGCTCTTCGTGCGTCATGTCTCAGATTCGTTAGTACAGCCTAAGATAAGCGATGTCGGAAAGTCTGGTGACTTACTAACATATCTAAGTTATGTGACCGTTTCAGAAACAAACGATCGCGTCAAGCTTGTCGGCAGACATGCCGACGACATCTTGGACCTCAACTCTACCATTCCAGCATTCGCTCCAGCTCGTGAACTTGTGAGGACCGCATGTCGAACTGGCAAGCTCCATCAGACAACGGTGGTGACAAACACGGGTAGTGCCTGGAACTTACGAGCGGTCCCAATATTGCGTCAAGGAACACTACGTTGCATTCAAATGGAGTTTCTCGACATCACGGAGGAGCACAAGCGGCAGCTTGAGCTCAGAGAACGCTCCTATCACAATGAGACATTCCAGTTGTTGGTAGCCACTATCAAGGACTACGCCATTTTCATGCTAGACCCTACTGGCCATGTGGCAACATGGAATGCAGGAGCCCAGGGCTTCAAGGGATACACACCTTCCGAAATCATTGGCAGACACTTCTCGACCTTCTATTCCCAGGAAGACCGCGACAATGATAAACCATCAAGGGAACTACGAGATGCCCTCCGCGACGGACGATGCGAAGATGAAGGCTGGCGTCTTCGCAAGGATGGCTCAAAGTTTTGGGCAAACGTGGTCATCACCCCAGTATACAAGGACAACGTTCTGCTCGGATTCTCCAAGGTCACGAGGGACCTAACAGAGAGAAGAAAAGCAGAGAACAGTCTTATTGCTGCCTATGAAGAAGCATCGAAGCTCAAATCTGAATTCCTGGCCAACATGAGTCATGAAATCCGCACACCCATGCACGGAATGCTGTCTGCACTGACATTGCTCCTTGATACAAAGCTGGACAATAATCAACTAGAGCTTACACGGATCATCCAAGAGTCGGGTGATGTGCTTTTACAATTGATCGACGACTTTTTGGATTTCAGCAAGCTTGCTTCGGGTAGCTTTTCCATCAGCAACGACATTATAAGCGTGAAAGATGTTATTCAATCCGTGTTTCGAGCACATCAGACCTGTCACAGCCCCGACGTCGAATTGGAGATCGAATTGGACGACAATCTACCAAGCTCCGCCGAAGGAGACTCTTTGCGTTATCGGCAAATAATCCAGAACCTTTTGTCAAATGCAACCAAATTTACCGAGAAAGGCTACGTACGCATTGTAGCTCGCCTGCAAAAAGAAGACGACGACTATTCCACTATCCTGACCGAAGTGATAGACTCTGGTATTGGTGTGCCAGCAAGCGGTTCACAATCTTTATTCACCCCGTTCACGCAAATTGACAACTCCGCCACTAAGAGATACAAAGGCACAGGACTAGGTCTGAGTATCTGCAAATCTTTGGCAGAACTCATGGGCGGGAACATTGGCTTTCATCCTAATCCTGAAGGTCCTGGCAGTGTATTCTGGTTCACTGCCAAGCTTAAGAAATGTAAACAGCTGAAGGCTCTCGAAGTTCTCCAAGAAGGTATGGCCGGATTAAAGATCCCATCACCCGCAGTGGTCGACCCCATGGAATCACTGAGGACGGTGGCTGCCGACAAACGCCTTTTACTTGCGGAAGACAATGTTATCAATCGGAAGGTCATGACACGGATGCTCGCAGGTCTGGGGTTTGAGAATGTAGATACGGCATCGGATGGTAAAGAAGCAGTGACTAAAGCTATAGAAGGACCAGGATACGACCTGATTTTGATGGACGTCAACATGCCTATCCAGGATGGTCTCAGCGCTACCAAAGATATTCGAGCGAAAGGGCTACAGGTGCCAATCATAGCTATGACAGCAAATGCACTCAAGGGACAAGCCGAATCTTACGTTGCTAAAGGCATGACGGGATACATCGCCAAACCAGTCGATAGGAGTCTTTTGGTGAAGCTATTGCTCGGATGTTTGTAACAGCTCGCTGCCGGTTGAAGCAGTAAGAAGAAGAAGAAGAAGAAGAAGAAGAAGAAGAAGAAGAAGAAGAAGAAGAAGAACCACTTGTAAATCACGGGTGTCAGTACACTAAGGCTCGGCGTTATGCACATAAGCAGCGTTGTGGGACACGACCGGCGCACTACGATGATTCGGACGATGGGGAATGCCGGTAGCATCCACTACCAGTAAGACGACTGTGGCCTGCATATCGAGGCTCACTCCACTCACCGATCAATTCCCAGGCTGCACGGCGAAGTTGGCACTGCCTAACCGATCTGCAAAACGACAGAGATGATACTCCAACATCCAAAATTGCATATCCGTCTGGTGTAGCTATACATGGGTCTCAATCCAGACGTAGCTTGGAAACTTCCCTGCTGTCTTTCGGATTCCAAGATGAGAGGCGTCTGATGCGACTGCCTTTACGTGTGCGGCGCCGTGCCTACGCCAACCGGCAGCCCCGCTGAGAAGCTCTCCAATCGTACATACCAATAGTTTCGCGGAATACTCCTCTTCATCGCCAGATGCTTTTCAAGACGCTACAGATCGTCTGACAAAATCGTAGTGTCGACGCAAGCATATACTTAGTGCATGTGTCTGACGTTGTTAGATCCAACGGTTATAGAGCCCCTCTTTACTGGGGTTACAGTCCGCACCGGGCTTACCTGATTTCTCTCACCGCCTATACCTGTTGTTCTTTCTCTTACGCAACGTCTTTTGTTACACCAAACAACGTATGTAGCTATAGTTATCGACTTCTATAAGCCCTCAATGATCGGCTCGTAGCGACTTGTAAAAGTGGAAAGAACGTTGTAGGCCAAGCCGTTGCCTGCTTTTTGATCATACGAATCCTATCGCCGTGGCTACATCCAGTTCATACTAACAAGTCGAAAGCGTATTAGAGATCGGAGTATTGTGTACAGGTGGGGCGTTCATGCAGGGATATAATACATCGGGAGCGCGGGTAACTCCGCCTCGCACTCCACACATCTTCAGCCTGCATCAGTTTGCTCACAGTACAGTGGACGCTCTATGTGCAGATACGATGAAATACTTGTGAACTCACACCTGCACGAAGATCTGCGCCTTGTTGCGTGTTGCCCAAATGTCCATTGTCGACATCCAGTACTGAGTACGAGTACCATGCAGGTGGTTGTGCATATACAGCGTACCAGACAGCTTACGCATCTCTCTACCAAAGGACGAACGTCGCATTACAACGTGCTCACTGGAATCTCGTACCAACTAGGAATAGTACGGGCACCTATTGGTCAGTTAAACTTTTGTTTCGCCCCTCCGCATACTCCAAAGCGCTTTTGTGTCAATAAATTAAGAAGCATTTTAGAATTGTATCGGTGGTAAACACGAATATGCTACTACTAGAAGTAATGCATGACATGTATTTCTAATCTTTCTTCAGGGCAACAAAGACACGAGGCTCCTTACAAGCTCTACCAGTTTGCAGACAACACCAAGTGTGAGATATGGAATGGCGCGAACGCAGCAACTGGAGCATGGTGGTATTAGAGCTTGTTGACGGCCAAGCTGCCACTTATCCTGACGTCGGGAAGGCTCCCAAGCCTTGATGCAGGCTGATTGGAAAGTCTCGTGAGCGCTTGGGTCAATTCCAGCGGTCGTGATGAGGTCAGAACTATAGAATGCACGTTGGCATTCTCATTGTCCTGGCAAGGGCTATGAGAAGCTAAGACACTCTTTTAAACAGTAGGGAGCTCTAGAATAGACAACTCAACATCTGTCTTAGGAAAAACGATTGATAAACATGGACAGTGTGTTTTGAAAGTGAGCGGATGAGCGAACTATAGGAGGCTACCTACGCACGGACTGTAGAACACGAACTGTGCCTCTACCGGCCCCCAAAGGAACCACTTCGGCCCTCTGTCGCGCCAGAGAACACTACACAGTAGATCTGAGCGTATGAACATTACTTATCAACAACAATCATCTATCGCATGGAACACGGGTCATTTCATGTCTTACATTCTCTCCGTCCAATCAACATCACTAAGAAGTCTCACGTTGCATCGAGAAGCTTGATAATTGGACGCTCACTACGACACGAAGCCATCCTAGTGGTCTTGGGTACTTCGCCCCGTCGCAATATATTTTGTGCCCCAAACTGGTGTAGGAGCTGCTCTCTTCCCTCACCTGAGGGTGGCTGAGCGTCATCGCTAACCCTTGCTGCAGATACCCCTCGCCGTTAGGCTTCGATGGTTGACAGGCACGAACTCCCCACGAATATGGCACAGTACTCCTCAATACTGCGCCGATAGAATTCGATTATATGTTTACCTGCTAGATAAAGTTGGCATGGAGTTCCCACATTTGCTGCACCTTACCGTGGAAGCCGACCCAGATAAGCATCGTCATTAGAACTACAGCCTCTTAGCACCATTGCAATGGTCTTGTCTTGATACGACTTCCGACCTTTCACGAACGCCAGGTCGGTGTTCCTGCAGCTAGCTTTATTGCTCAGTCCAGAGGCTAAGCACATGCAGGCATACATCTACTCACAAGGGTGTGATCGTCTTACTCTATCGACTCAGCCTCGCTACTACTTTGTTTGCATACGGAAGCCCTCACCGGTGTTCCCATGGTGGGGAGACCCCCCAAAAATGTTTAATATTTGGCAGAAACACAGCAGCAGCTCGACCATATCATACACTCTGCTTTTGCTTTGTTTTGATTCCATGTGACACTTTCCCTATGGCTGGAGCTAGCAAGCTAGAATCAAGATTTTACGTGATTCTAGACAACGATCAGTTCAGTGTGTCTGCCTGGGTCGGAAGAACAGTTTGATACAACGCTATCATGGAGAGCCCTAGACAAGTTGAAGTCAGTTTGATGGACAGGCAAGAGGTCCACGATGATAGTCTTTCCGTGCGATTCGATGCGCGTCTAATCCCAAACCCGCTGCCATCGCCAGCACCCAGACCGGTAGCAGAAAATCATGGTCCACGGAGATTTCCTAATTGGGAAGCGCGTCGCATTCATACGTGGAAAACTCCACTTCTCATGGTTCTGTTTTTCCTTGTTGGCTTAGCAATGAGCATGGCACATTGCATCTTTTACCCGAAACTCAAAGATCAGGTGGTTGGGAAAGCCGACCAGCAAGAGGAGAAGATAAGGTAGTATAGTGTTATCACAAATGTCCTGCAGTTGACTGATGGCGTCAGATTTGGCACTGGCTTTGCCTTCCTCGCCCAGATATGCCTAGGGGCAAGTGTGTGGACTGCGTACACTCAGTGGCTATGGAGGACCCTCATGAAGAAGGACGTGACTTTCGAAGTCCTAAATTCAGCTTTTGGAGCTGAAACATCGATACTGTCTTTACTCAACGTCAACATGTGGAAGAGGCTGAAGGTAGGATCAATAATCGCATTCCTCGCATGGTAAGTGACTCGCTCTACCTGCTGAGCTTTTTTTTTGACGTGTATTCAGGGGACTATTGATACCGCCATTCTTTACACCTGCGACTTTGTACATATTCGAAAGCACCCAAGTTGTACACATCAATGCAGCTATGCCGTACCCGTCCATCGCAAATGTAAGCGCAGCGCATTTGTTTACCTATTCGCCACCTTCTATACGCGGAACAAAACAATACGAAAACGATGTGAATCGAATTTTCACTGGACCAAGGACCGTCATGAACCTGTTGGCTACTGCCACGTCGTCTCTCGGCGAGATACTACCACTAGACTTGCCTTTCAACAATTCAGCCTATTCCATCAATTTCTACGCTCCTGTCATCAGGTGTGGGGATGCTAACGATACGGAAAGATATGCCATAGACGGTCTTCTGAGGGAAGAGATGAATGTCACACGGGGTACACTAAATGAAACGGCTAGTGCATATTTCAGTTTCGTTCCCACCTACAACAGCAACGGGAGTCTTACAGCAGTGTCGCACCCTCGTCGACAAATACCTTCAACACCGATGAATGAACTCTGGATGACATTTCTGCGACCTGAGATTGACGGCCAGGGCGAGCGAATCAAGACTCGTCATTATCAAATCTGTCGCCCGCACAACGCATCTTACAATCTGGAAATATCGCAGTATCATGGCCTCCAGAATGTTTCGGCCAAGTACGAAGTCGGCGAAACGATTCCTTTCCCGAATGAGAAGCCGAACGAGATCTCAAACATGACCCAACACGCATATACAGCATTCATGTGGGCTGTGTGCGATCAACTTGTTGGGAAGCTTGCATGGATGGATGATACGAGTATCAAAGATGAGCAGCAAGCAACAGCTCAGTTTGGTATCATTGACTCGCCCATTCAGCACACCAGTTTGCTGGGGTCCGTCGACTTGGATGCGTACTTCGAATTTGACGAAGAGAAAGAATTGTACAAAGATCAAAACATGTCGACAGCATTCGATTTGAGTGATCAACGACTGAAGGACAAAGCCATGGCGAGAAATCGGACACTAGATGTCTTGATAGAAGAGTTGAGCTCCAACCTGACAGTCAGCATGATGCACAACCGCCTACTAACGTAAGTAGAGCGCCATTTCCCAAGCAGTGCAAATACTGATTCGTCTAGGGATATGGCCAACACGACCGTCAAGCTTACCACCGACGTAAACCGCTACAACTATAAGGCCTATGGCTTGTTTGTCCCCTATGCTCTCGCTAATGCGTTCGCCCTTGTCTGCGTCATCCTTGGGTTAACATCATATGTCCGCGATGGTGCCATGCCAGGAAAGAAAGTGCAGGATTACTTGCAAGCTATGCATGATCCGAGGTTCCAAGGCAGTCCTGCTCAAAACTGCAGAACACCGAGCTTGAGTGCTGTTTCTGGTTCACTCATTCCCCTCAATTCTGTAGCTTCATCTGAAGGTTCAGGAGAAGGGAGAAGCAATGAAAGAGCAAGAGGTTCTCAAAATACAAGGTCATCGAGTGATATGAGCAGAGTCGAGAGTGTTGAGATCGTATGAAGAACGCGAAATTTCAATCACCACTTGAATGTATCGTAGTCGTGTTCACCACGCACACCTTCTTGCATGTAAATCCACTAGTCCGATCATAGCGTATACGTGCCACTGTACACACTCTGCATTTACGTGTCGACATTCTCTGATGGCTATCTTCTGATCGAGTATCTGGCCGACGCCGCTTTCCAATCGCAAGGTCCAGAAAGCGAGCTCAATAAGCCTCCTGCAACCTGTATGCTCACCAACCTTGACTTCGACAAATCACGGCTTGATCTAGGCTAGGAGCGGAAGGTCGCGGAAACTATACATCCCACGCGGTGTCAGCGCGATGGGCCGTAGACATGCATGCATCTTGCTTAAGCGACTGCGGCCCGCGTTTTCAGCTCGATGTTCACCCACATTGTCGTTGCCACGTTCCTGTAGCGAGAGTCTTTCTACTGATGGCACTGGTTCAGTAGTTCCTTAATCGTGGAATTTGTTGGGACGATGACCATTGTTGGTGTAGATGTGGCGACAGGAACTGAGTTGGTTCACTGGCTGTAATTCTGGTGAGCAGCCACGTGCACAGGTAGGTCAGTATACCAATGAGCTCAGTTTTATCCATGTCAGCTTATACATAGCCAAGGGTATGACAGATGGACGCAAATGCTGCGTAGAATCAAGAGTGGTTGTGGTGGTGATGTGTATGTAACTCATGTACCAAATGAAGCCAGATGAATGCTGCATGGAGTTATCATTTCCGAGCTGAAGTTTTAATAGCCAGTTCTGACGATTGGGAACCAGCACATGTAGGCCGGAGTAGAAGTGCGAGTGCTGTAGGCTAAGGTGACCGCGAGTCAGTCTTCCGTCTTATGTGCGAATGACCCTCCCTTCCATCATCCACCAACATAAGTGCATGAACCAAGGTTTCCTCGGCAGAAAGTATTGGTCTTGAGAGACGAGTGATCCACCACCATTGTCGCGTACGAGACACTGCATGTTGAGGCCAGATCGCATCTCTTTCTACGCCGTGGGATACCTGCATGTCCCGACCCACCCTTCAGTTAGCGAGGCATAGAATCGAGATTCTTGGGTTCTCAATAGACCTCACAAGACTCTACGAAGCGGCTTGGAAGTGTGTGACCTCAACGCTAACAGTTGGTGGCGGAGTGGGCCGACCTAGGTCTTACCAGATACTATACCAATAACGCAGTGTCCAGAAACTATGTTCGACTTTGAACCAGCGCCAAAGATGTATAAAGAGCAGACTTGACATCTCACATGTCTCCTCATCAGCCCTTTTCACTACTCCAGTCCCACATCGATCTCTTCTATATCTCATCCTCGACCAGCATTCACGATGCAACTCACAAACATCCTTGGTCTTATCGCCGTCCTTGCGGCCACGAGCGCAAATGCTCTACCCAACCCCTCCACCATCGTAGAGCGCCAGTCACCCGGCATCGGCATAATCCGTTTCTACGCGGGTTCCGGCTGCGAAGAGCCATGGCTAGAGGACACTGTCTTCTTCCAGGGTGACAAGTGTCTCAGCAATGAGTACACAGCACCGTATGGTAGCTTCAGGGTAGAATCAAACGGATTCACTAGGACAGGTATGTAACAGCGTCCTTGTGAAGATTGGGCAGCAAGCTAATGTGAGGAACAGCCCGCTTCTTCGTTAACCCAGTCTGCAATGGCTTTGGACCTGGAAATTACATTGACGTTCTTCCCGGAGAGACTAAGTGCTTTGCTGGCAAGGTGACTTCGTATAGCTTCCTGTAGATGCAATACCAGGGGGCGGTGGATCGTGAGGAAATCATGAGAGGGTGCGCGATGCAGGGCGAGAGAGGTTGGCAGAGGGATGTGAGATGCTACATGAATTAGCTGTAGGTGTGCCTGTCGCTCATTAATGATTCAAATTTGTTTGAGAAACCACGTCCCCTTATTCTCTTGTACTGGGTGTTGCACTGCTCGACATAGAGGAACATGGTTCGTCTTGCTAGTCTTTTGATCAATGGCAAATGATATTTCCTCTGTTGTATCCTGCTTGGGTATCTATTCCTTCTCCTGCAAGAACTCCACAACCGCTGTGAGGTGTTAGCAGAGTTCAAGATAGGATCAACATATGCCTGCATACCTTTGATGAACTCCTCGGGCTTCTCACTGATGACCCAGTGTCCGCAATCTATGTCGACCAACTCAAACCTTGGGAAGAAACGACCGATGATCGGAAGCGTCTCGTCGCTAACATAGTGGCTCTTGGTGCCTCGAATGAAGAGCGCTCTCTTGCTGAACGACGTCTCGTCCGGGTTGGTGAAGGGGAAGTCTGCCATATTGTCGAGCGCCTTGGTGAGAATGCTCACAGGTATGCGGAACTTGAGAGGTGTGCCCGGTTCGCCTCTCATGAGGTTAGTCAACAGGAACTGGCGAACTGGAAGGTCCTTTGCGTAAGGCTCCATAAGCTTATCGGCCTCTCTTTGACTCTTAGGCTGCGACTTCTCGACGTGCTGCATGCCTTCTGCGTACTTTGGGAAGTCGCTCGATAAAGCCGCATCGACTGGTGCATTGTCCACGGGTATGATGTTGGCGCAGCAGTCTGGGTTCCTGAGAGCCATGGTCATGACTGCCTTTGCTCCCATCGAGTGTCCTATGAGCGTCGCATTCTTCAGCTCGTGCTTCTCGAGGAAGGCTTCTACGTCTTCGGCGAGCGCGGTGTAGTTGTGGACCTTATCGTGCGGGGATTCGCCGTGGTTTCGTGTATCGATGGCATATACGGGCCGCTTGAGGACGCGCGCAAGTGCACTGGAAGCGTCGTGTTAGTCACAATCCAGAAAAAAAGGTCTCAGGGTCGAGTCGTACTTTCCAACGCCTTGGTTGTTCCTCTTGCTCCCGAACAAGCCATGGACAATCACAATCGGATCTCCATCGGCCTTGCCAGAGTCATCATGAAGCCGGTACGCAAGGTCGACGACTCTCAAATTCGCCGATGCGTGGAATGACCGCGTCCATGTCGGCGCTAGAGTCGCATTCGAAATCCGAATGCGATTGCTATGTTTTGGAAGAGTAAAAGCTGCCGAGAGAGGTTGTATGCTTCTGGTTAACACGCGCATGTTGAAAAGTTGACGATCGTGAATTTCGGAAAGCTTCCGAACTTTTTGTTTCGCCAAGCCGAACGTCATGCCGCATCTTGCCGGTCTGAGCATCTCCTTGTTGCTTCCACCCAGCAATCCCATTACTCTCTGCTTGGATTGGACAGTGTTTGTCGAACCCATTTTCAAATCAGGCGTGAGCGCCGGTTAGCGTAAGGCAGCCGTACAAGATGGGAGCCAAACATTGGCCTTGCGCAACGCCCAAGGGCTTGTGCAATGTGCTTCGACTGATAATATATTCATGGGTTCAACATTGGTACGTGTTGCTTTACAGACTCGAAAGTTACTCCCGCCGACCAATGAGGTAAGCGGTCACTCTGCATGGAATGACGAATTTGTTAAACAGAATATCTTCATATTATTCATTAAGTCTATAAAACACAGCTGAAGTACTGAAACCCGAGAAAGTACCAAATCGCTCAAATGAGATCTATGTGCGTACGCCCCCAGTTGTCTCAATAATCTTTGACATGCACAACAACTTTGCCCTTCGCCCTCCCAGTCTTCAGCTTCTCATAAGCTTTCGGTAGTTCGGAGAACTCCCAAGTCGAGTCGATAATTGCACGGAGCTTGCCTTGCTCCATATATGCCGCAAGCTGCTCAAACGTTGCAGTGCTCGGATTGCCGGCGACGAAGATGTACTCCCTCTTCCCCCAGCTGAGGAAACTAGACAATTTGTTGCTGATAAATTGCACTGCGGCACTGAAGTTCATACCGATACCTACTTGGATGAACTTGCCCTCTGGTCGTAGGAACGCGCTCGACACCCGATATAAGTCTGCTGGTGCTCCGACGTTATCAACAACCAAGTCGAAAATCGTGCCGTTGTCCTTTAGTTGTTGGACGATTGGGCCTTTCGTGTAATCTATCACCTCATCTGCTCCCAAGCTCTTGACTAAATCAATATTCTTCGTGGAAGAAGAGACAGTGACATGGTAACCGAGTATCTTTGCGAGTTGTATCGCATTTGTACCAGTACCTCCGGAACCGCCGTTTATGAAGACTTTATTGCCGGGTTTAGCATAGGGTTCCAGCGCGGCGTATACTGTCATGGCCACACTCGCAATGGATACGATGTCGTCGCCCTTCAGACCCTGCGGTACTTTTGCTAACAGATTCTGTGGTACAGGGAGGTACTCTGCCAGTGCGCCATGTTTGCCTCCCGGGGCAAGGCCTCCGTAAACTATATCGCCTTCCTTGAAGCTTGTGACACTGCTACCGACTTTTGCAACGCGGCCATAGACGTCTAGGCCTGGAGTGATACCGGAGAAGACCAAGCGCGCTACGATGGGAAGTTCAAGAATCTTGTAGTCGATTGGGTTGAGGGCTGTCGCATGGCTCTCCACGAGAACTTCGTCTTTCTTGATGGATGGAACTGGGATGCCAGAAGATGGGATTGTAAGATTTTTCTCCATTGGTCCGGGTCCGGAGTTGAATTGCCATCCGCGCATTGTGTTCGCCATTTGGTAGGTTTGAGGAATGATGTGTAGTTGAGATGGTGTAGAGGATGATAGTTATAGGTTAAGTCTCAATGAGAGATATTAGAATATGTGTTGTATGATCAGAATGTGTTTGCTGTATGTGAGTGATGATGATGATGATGGTGAAGATAATGATGTGCAAGAACGACGATGCTACCGTTGTATATATACTGGGTTACACACTACCATGCAGGCAATTTCGCCCTCGTAGCATAGAGTTTGGAGGATCATAGCCTCGCGTGAAGTGGCAGAAGCGAGCAGGGCGAGCTTGGTCATCCCCATGATTGTCAACTGAAAAGGCGTCAAGCACCGAAGCCGAGCGACGATAAGATGGAGATTGCGATGACAGCTGCTGCAAGTAAGCAGCCTTGTCGTCGGGCGCTCGCGAGAGCGAGGGGAAATCTCACGTAAGACCAACGGTGACAAATGGTCGATGCTGATAACGCTAGTCGAATCCGGTTAGAGGCGGACAAATGCGGGGTTCGCGTCAGTCCGAGTAGTGTCTAGGTATTATCACACGAATGCAGAGGAAGATTGCACGATCCTTTCGTTAAATGTAATGCTCGGTTTCAGGAAAGGGACCGCGAAAATTCTCCATCAATGAAGGAATGATGAAAGGTGAATGTTGGTGCAGGTGGTTATGTAGCGTCCTATCACTACAGCGCTCAACACTGCCCGCCTGCGCAGACCAAGAAGGCTGAGCAAGCCACATAAAGGAGCTTGTCCAATCTTTCGCCTCAGAAGACCTTTTTCATCCTATTCTTGCCCCGCGATCATGCAAGACGACAGGACACTCACGTTTCGAGAGATCCATGGAAGCAGTGAAGCTCTTCTTGCCGCAGTCGAAGAGGTTGAGCGCATTGCACTGATAGAAAGCAACGACACAAGCCCATTCTGTTTTCGTCTACTGGAATTCTACCCGCGAGGTGGATCCGAGTATGATTTCATCCTCACGCCCACTCATGACTACGAAAGAAGTGCGTTGAGCAATTACCTTACGGTGTCTTATGTATGGGCGTACGAACAGCCTCTTGACGGGACAAAGATCCCCGCTTATCGCATTTGGGACGGTACCAATCTACACAAGCCACCTCGACCCCTCAGAAGCCCTTCGATCGTCTTCCATCGTGTTGTACAGTTTGCTCGATCTCAGAATATCCGGCGAATTTGGCTAGACCAAGAGTGCATCAATCAAGAAGATCCGACTGATATAGAAAGACATCTGCAGGACATGAACAGAATTTATCAATTCAGTCGATTGACCGTGGCTGTGCTCTCTAAAGCTGTTGAAAACTGGGCGATGGCGGTGAGATGTCTGAATCTCGGATGGACCAGCGACGAGCAAGATTTCGAATTGCTGCAATATATGACTCAAGATCCGTGGTTCACTAGATCTTGGTGAGACATATATACACCATTCATCTACAAGCGAGAATGATTTTGTTGACTCTCGTCAGGACGTTTCATGAACAACAATGCGCCGACGATGTCGTTTACCTGCTGCCTATACAACCGTCACTAAAGAGCAAGCTTGCTGAAGTTGCGCCACATGTGGTTTTCGATCATGATGCCGTTATAGACCATGATATGGTCTATTATCGCCTTGCTTCGCCAACGAAGCATGGCAAAAATGACCCACTGCTCCAACCATACTTCTTGAGACATAGTCAAGGCGGCTGGATGTCTGAGAACATTCCTGGTACTATTGATACCGTCTACAAGAAGATACAGGGACGCTATAATCGTGTTTTATCAGATCGCATCCAAATTCTAGCCAATGTCTGCGGTCTTCAGTGGAAGCTCAAGACAACGTTGCTGAACAACCCGGCGCTGAGTTTCAGCACATCGCTCTTGGTGTTGGTCATGGCAAATACATGGCCAGATCTGGTCGCTCGAGCGCACCAATACCAAGAACTGGAACACTACCTTATGGAGAGAAGTATTGGGATGCTTATGCAAGAAGTAACTCGTAAGAAGTATGCACAAGACGCTGCTGCACTTGAATGGCCTTTAGTTCTAGGTCTCATATCGGATTCAACTGTATGAATATTCGTATTCCTTGTTTCGAACGTCTCAGATGGGTTTGGTACTCAGACAGGAAAGCTGCATAGCTCGGAGTAATCCTTAATCTGATCGAGGGATTAATACGCATGGTACTCGTATACCGAGACAGGAAGCCCCTAGCCATCTATCAAGAAATATCCCACGCCACTGAGTTTCATCACCACGATATCTGTAATGACAAGAGCAATCGTCATTCTGATCCAGATCCTCGTCGAGAAGGCTTCGGTGTTATCTCTTCTGTGTTGCTCAGAAACGCAGTCTTACTAATAATCGTTAGAGAACTCGTCGTTCAAAAACCCTTTGTCACAGCAACAGTGTACAGGAGTTCTCTGCCCTCTGAATCGTTCTGTAGGTGTCTGGAAGATCTGACTCACTCAGAATGAGTGAATATCCGTTGAAAGCATACCGTATGGGGTATGACTGATTTATACGGAGTCGAAAAAGTTGGCTCATTTGAAAGGCGAAAGTCAGCTTGGAGGAACTTGATGAGCTGGCTATATCAAGCTTTTTTACGCCTGAAATTGAGTCGGACGTATTTCATAAAGGAGTTCTTCATTCTTCCAACCCCTAAATGGGTATCTGAAAGAGTTGTATCGTTTATACTACGCCGGGGTTCGAAAGGCTAACACGAGGATACGGTTTCAGAATTGAAAAGCAAAGAAGTGCGATCCAGCGAAGCGCGTTTCAGCGAAGTATGATTCAGCGAAGTGCGATACAAAGAAGTGCGATCAGAAGAAGTCGTACGAAAGCTCGGAGGTCCCCGATTGGGGCGATGGCTGTCGTAGTGAGAACGTTCGCCCATTGATTCGAGGCTCACACGTCGAGACACGGTGCGAAATCGTGCTTTGTAAGAGCCCCTGACTCTGTCTACATCTACTCGGTGTTCATGGTACTTCTCGATGTAGGATTCGTATGCATAGCGTTCGGTACAAAGTTTACCGTCGGCACCGTCGACACTGATCTGTCGGGCTAAGTATGACAACAGAATGCCAACCGGTGCATCCATGAAGTCATTTGATAACTCCTTGTATCTTTTCTGTCGTTTCTTCTGATCAGGCCAGACATTTGCGAATATCAGAACCACCAGACATGTGCTGTAACTATATTGAGGATGATCAAGCTTTGTTGATGCTAGCCTGTGGGCAAGGTCGCAGATGTTCGCTAGGATTGCAAGCTGGCACAGAATTCTCACACTGCTCCATCTGCTCGTAGAAGTCGACAATGCTTTCAAGTATCAATCTCCTGGGCGCCGGCCTCGACCTGCTGTTATTCATATGATTCGTCATCTCTATCTGCTTCTCCACTGACACCGCGCAAGTGATAGAGGTCCATCCTGCGATAGTCTACATCCTTGCTATATCGATACATAGATCTTCGTAGACAGTCGATTCTGCAGAGGTTTGAGCTGTGATAGGAAGGTGTAGTTCTACGTGCTCTGCGCTGAGCTTCTCTTGGAAAGCCCACGTGCGAGAAAACCATCTATCATCAGACACATCGCAAAACCACTTTCGGAAGGCAATGTGCTGAATAGATTGATCCGTGGGTTCGCAAGAGGTAGATTCCAGTAATGACTTAAAGTGACCAATGGTATGCAAGTCGATTCGACCACTGCTTGTAGCTAGAACGGCAATGGTAACTTTGCTGTTGGAATAGATGCGATGCATAACTTGCAAATGCCTCTCAACATCTGTTGGGTCATCCTGGTGTATACACTCTTGGTCAATCCATACGTTTGTGTAGCCTCGCGTGCGCGCGTATTGCACCGCTCTGTGGAAAACTATAGGCGGACATCGCGGTGGTCGTGGAACGTTTGCATTATCGGAGAGATCCTTGATTCGATAATCCGGGACTGTCAAGCCTTCCGAAGACTGCTCGAGCAACCACGTATATGAGACAGCAACATAAACGCTCCCAGTTCGATGTGTACTGGCATCTGTAATGACATAGTCGTGGTCAGTCTTGCTATCGGGGCATGGTGTAATGAATCGGAGGCGGATAGGTACATGGAATGGTCGTTCAATGAGGGCGACGCGTTCGATTTATTCAACGGCAGCCAGGAATGCGTCCTCACTTCCGTGGATCTCCCGAAAACTCAGATCTGTATCTTTCTGCATCATGGGGTGGTGTGTAGACAGGAAAGTGCGCAGGCGGTAAGGTCTGGGGTCTTGTGCGCCTATTCTTACTCAGCCCCCAAATCTACGTGTCTTTCCCAGCCCCGCATGTGATTGGACGCCACTCCAGTTTTCAAATTACATACCAAAGCTTTCGAGCCAGGACATTTTCGATCATCAGGACCCATTAATGGCCTATGGGTTCGTTCAGGAAATGAGATCGTGGAGCCCGCAGTTGGCGATGCACGTCAATGTTCTGGAGTTAGATTATTCGGTCACCGATCCTTGAATGAATATTAGGTTTGAGAAACACGCTGCTATATCAGATGCGTATGTACGCATATAGGAAATCCATTGAATTAATCCTGATCCGTTGGCGCCGGCGCAAAACAAAGGTATAAGATAACAAACTTGTAGGGCTTGACATAACCTCGTCAGTACTGTCCCCCCAAGATCCTAAGCTGAAAATCACTCTTTGTGAGACATGATACTCATTTCTTGGTCAGGATCCCACTCAGCGCACCTTCGGCGGCCTTCTTCAGCAACTCCCGATCCTCGTCACTCATATGGTCCACCTTCTCCACAAGCAACTTCTTTAAGAACATGTTCTCTTTCTTTAACCCATCATTCTCAGCTTCGAGCTTCTTGGTTCGATCTTGCATTTCGCGACTAGTCTCCATGAGTTGCATCTCACGCTGCTTTTTCTTCTGACGGAAACGTGCGGATGCGGCTTGGTTACGTTTTCGCTTATCTTCTTCCGCCTCGACGACAACCGGATCGTTGAGGAGACTTGCGTGGGTGGGGTCGGGTGATGTGGCTGAAGATGTGGATGTCGCGTTACTGTCGGGGTATGGCGTGCGATAGGCGTTGATGCTAAAGCCTTGCGTAACAGGTGAGAAGCCCTGGAGATCATCGAAGCCAATCTGAAGTGTAGAGTCGTGCTCGAAATGTTGCGGGATGTGTCCGGTCATGGTCGGCATTGTGGGCGAGGTGTATTGCAGGCCTCGAGATGATGTTAGTGACCATGGTATGCGGGGAACAGAAAACAACACAGAATACGCGGTGATCGCTGCGTATTTGATCGATGGAAACCCTCGATGCAACAGCAGGCGTCTGTGCACAACTTGCATACACACCTCCCTAGGCGGGTATGCAGTTGTCGCAAGTCCCGTCGGCGCAATCGATCACGTGCAGCTAGCGAGAGCACGCCATTCCATCCTGAACAAACGTCATCTAGTCCCGACAACTCAGAGACACGGGAATTACGTCCACAGGCAGCAAACGGGCCTAAAGGGAGGTACAAAGAACTCGTTGAGGATGAAGTACGTAGAATATGATGAAATGAAGATAAATAGAGGGGTCGCGCTTACCTGGAGCCGACACACCGCTGACGTGCAATGCATACGCAAAGTGCTGATTTTGCGCGATATCGTTTTGGGTAGGAATTTGCAGTGGTTGTAAGTGCTGTCCACCGGGATGATATTCGTGATCGTGATAGAGATTGGAGGCGTCGAGGATGTCGAAGAGATCATGTCCAGAGGAACTCCCACTCGCATGTCCGTCGGTGAAGGTCGGCTGCCCAAAAGCTTGCTGACGATAAGTTTCCGACATTACTCTCCATCGGCAACATGCGTTCTCGCGCAATCGCGTCTTTCCTTTTGTCGGTCGTGTCCTGATCGTCAGTCTCAAGGTCTGGGTGTATGTTCGTTGTTGAGCTTCGCGCCGGCCTTTTTGGGGGTCGAGGATTGACGTTCCTCCCTGCAGGAGCGGCGATGGTGTGCCGCCCTATAAGAACCACACAAATGCCCACCAGCATGCGCTTGTGGGAAGCGCACCCCACTGCAAGAATCGCCTTCTGGCAGCCATGGAAATGGCGATCGCGTCTGATTGCGCCATATTTCTGATACGATTGCAAAAGCCCTCCACGCTTTTACCTAAATCGCGCCGCAGAAAAGCGTCGGATTGCAGTGCGCAATATTCCCGGGCTCACCTCGTGTGCCCAGAATCATGACGACCGGTGCTTCGGTGGGGCGGGTAATGCATGAGGCGTCAGTGGGTTGCAGTGAGCTCGCAGCAATGTTCAACCCGGGGCGTTGGGCAAGGTCCAGGCTTCGTACAACACAGTCCTGTTTTGCCTTCCGTTGACGCACTACGGCCAGCAGTCTCTGCGGCACATTGTTTGTTTCTCTCCAGTCTCTTCTTGTTCTACGATGTGTCTGAGACATTGGTCGATATATGTCCGAGTAGCGAGCACATAGCTGTGTCAGATGTGTCGTCAACACACAATGTCAGCGCTGTTTGCAATGCTAAGAGTATAAAAGGGTATTGCCAGGCTGTTCCGAGACTGGAATAGGACGTTTGCGCCATATGAAGAACTGAGAAGACAACATATATCCCAACATGAAGACGCAGACACACTATGCGAAACTCGGGCTGGCCCCAAATGCGCCTCGGGAAGTGATATTAGCAGCGTACGAAGCGCTGGCGTTAAAATACCATCCCGAGAAGACCCTTGAGCTAACTGCGGATGAACGTGCTGCGCATGCCACAGCGTTTAGTGATCTTCAAGAGGCTTTTGGCGTATTGAATGACGATGTCCATAAGGCCGCCTACGATGCTGCACTGGCCAGGGATGAAAGCGAAGTCGTTGACGAAGTGTCTGCCTTCCAATATCATACACAGCCTATGCTCACGATGCAAGAACGGTACAGCTCGATGCGCCTCCTCGCACGTCAACAGCTCGGGCACTGGAGAGTTCTACGCGAAAAGCGACGGGTGGCGGGGGCATGCTTGAGCGTAGCTGACTTTGAGAGTCTAGTGAAGGTCTGGGAGGATCTCGAGAACGAAAATACAACCGATCCCCCGATGAAGGCTCGATGTGCTATTCTTGCTCACGAATACTCGGTGGAGGTCGATATTCGCGGGCGTGACCATGAAAACTCATTGAAGAAAGCGTCAAGATCTGGTCGCACACCGACATTACTCACAACGCCGGTCGCTGTGAATCATCGTCCAGTGACGACAAACGCGCCCATGGAATCTACCACGGCCGTACCTGCACCGTCGCCGAAGACATCGGACGTGGCCGCACGATGTACCCACTCTGACATCTCGCTTATGCCTACGCCATTCTCTCGCTTGAAGGCGCGAGCCGACGAGCGTAAAAGGGCCGAAGAAAAGCGGGCTGAGGAAGCTAAGGCCCGAGCCCAAGCACGCAAGGAAAGAAAAGTTCAAATCGAGGTAGCCAAGCAAATCCAGCTTGAAGAAAAAGCTGCCTTTGTCCGCGCCGAGAAAGAGAAGCAGAAAGCGATGGCTGAGGATCGAGCCCGTCTGAAGGCTGAACATATAGCAAAAGTTCGGGCCAAGGTGCGCGGAGCATCGATTGGCATTGATACGGTCGATGATGAACTTTATCGCTTCGGGGTACAAGAGGAGTCGTTATCGCATGGGAGTGATGCCTCCAACGAAGGTATGTAGGGAGAACCCAAGCTGTAAGCAGACAGATGTTCTGGTAAGTGTGACCTCAAACATGAGCACTGCCGTTGGTAGATGCACTGAAGACTGCGAACAATAACACTTGATGCAAACGCATCAAAGTAGTTTCGGTGAACGGGTTGCAATGGGCTATACCGTGTATCGCATAGTGACGCGTATGCCATGGACGTGATTCTCCCAACCTCGTCTCTAATTCATGAATTAGTCAATGGAAACGACGTCCACATAGATAGGCTCACCTTGGCTCTCGCCCACACACAGATCCAATCACCATGTCTCAGTGAATCGATGAAATCGTCGCCACGGCCAGCACCTTCGTTGCCTTCCCACGTTGGATTATCCTTACAACCCCAGACAACGCGGTACCGGCGAATGTAATCGCCTTCGAAGATTGAAACAGCTCTTGCGACCTCGTTCCCTTGCAAGTACCAAGCGTGTTGTCCTTCGATACCCATTGGGCGTGAAGGATCGTCATGCAAGAACGTCATGGCCTGCATCTCATCGCAGTGCAACCTCTGCGACTCTGTTGTCGAAGAAGGGCGCAGCGCATTTCTGAAGCCAAGGTTACCGCACATATCATCTATCACGGTGTGGATGTTGCTTTTTGGATAATCGTGGTCGGCGAAGCTATCAGCCACCATATCATTTATCATGTAGTCCTGCGGAGAAGACGGGCGCACGATAGAGACCTCAAACCAAGACGAGGTGTCGAACGTGCCGATGGTATCTTCTGTAGTCCAACCTTGGTCGTGACTGACGATTAAAAACTCGATTTCTCGGAGTTTGCTTGTTTCGCGATGCGCGATTTCGGGCCTGTCAATTACTATCCTCAACATGGGCAGCGCAGCGGAGAAATCGTCGGAGAAGTCCTCGTCAAGGAGTACTGTGATCTGGTCATTGACGTGTTTGACTTCGACCCAGTAACGGGCTTTATCCAGGATATCGAGAACGAGTTCATTTGGGAGACCTAGGCGGTAATGGAGGAGGGCACGGGTGCGATGAACATCACGACGGCGGGGCGCGAAGGGCATCATAGGGCTTTATCAGTTGGCGCTTTCGGTCGGTCGCAGCGCAGTGCGATTAAGCTTGAGAGAGTAAAGAGGGTCGTGTTGGCATGTGTGCGAGCGCACCCAATGGCAGATGGGCTAGTCGAGAAACCGGTTTAGTGTCGCCCGCAAATTTGCCCCGACGAACCGAGAGTTACCACGGATCGGCATGCATGACAGTTGTCATTCGGCCCTGCTGCCCTTGTTTAGCTGGATTCTTATTTGGACTTCAAAGGAGCAAGTTGAAGGAGGAAGTTTGTTGGTACTACATATTCGCCAGTTGTTGTGGTCGCCATGCTGCGCGTAAGGGAGCTTCGGTGACTCACCGGAAGAATCGCATGGACCACGTTACAACGCAGTATCTCCGAAACACATCGGATTGTGTGCTTCCTTTCTTATACGCTAAGTGACCATATACCATATGTAACGTGTCGTGGAATACATTGCGCCAGCCTTGGCCGAGTCGGCAGACGCGACAAAGTAACAAATCAGGGGATGATCCGGCGTCTCCTGCAGTCCTTATGCAGATCATCATAACAAAGCCAAAGGGTACTCACATGAATGCGCAAAGCATTCCCACCATACGCAGAATAGCGAAGAGGCTTTTAAATGTTTTCGATTCCTCCCAGAGGCATTTCTACCTGATCGTGTTTTCCAAATTCATCCATTCCAACCCATTGTTCGATTTTCGCAAAGCATGATGATCAGCATGCTTCGTGTATCTCACGAAGACAGAGGGTACAGGCTATCCTTAAAGTCGTTTTGATTGGGTTATATCTTCCAATGCCACTAAGGCCTCAATCGAAATTCTGCTTCTCTGTATACGTAAGATCGTTTCGTGCTCGCGAGAATGCATCACTAGTCAAGCTCGCCCAATCGAGGAACACGACATCCACCACGGTGGCGAACACGACGCTGAACGTAGACGGGCTGTTCAGTCGCTGAAGTCAAGGTTGCAAAGATAGGTCAGATCCTTAAAAGGAGGTCATCGAAGATAGTATCAACTTGAGGGAATCAACCGTGAAATGATTTGCCGGCGACATAGCGGATTTGAGAATACTTTGTTGTTTCGTCATGAGGCGAGGAGCATCTGGTCGGTATCGTGGTGGGGGTTTGGTAGGGTCGGTGCGTCAACTGCGTCAAATTGTTGATAACTCAGAAATCTCCAAAATCTCCACAACACAGCACCCAGAGAGGACGCGTGAATAGCTCTTGGTCTCAGATACGACAGAAACATCACTATGCTCTCGACCACACCATGGGCTTCGAATCCTTCTCTTGCGTCAATCTCGCATACTCATACGGCTATTTCCGCAGTCGCCGCGCTTCCTTCTGGACGGGCAGTACTCTCGTGCTTTCACGGGCTTTCGTTGTCGTCGATCAGCTCCGCCTCGTTCCAACTCCTCTTCCCTCAACCCGGCGCCATTGTGAATCCAAGAAGCGTCCGACAAAATGGCTGCAATTCCCAGTAGCAACTTTCGCAGTACAAAATCTCCTATAGATAGATTACTAACACCTTCCGAGTCTTTCAATCGCGCTTCCTCCCATCATTGATTCGATAAAGACAACTCAACCGACCCCCGCAAACGATCGTCATACCAACCTCCACTGAGATGTCGCAGAACGAGACGAATGAAGCTATACAAAAACGATGGGAAACCATGAAGCGCAAGGAGAAGGAGATGATGCGACTCTGCGACGATATCCAGGTCAAAACTCTGGCCTACTACGATAACGGCAAATCCCTGGACGATGAGCGTGCCTTCCTCGAGACGTGTGGACGTAGCTTGCACAACCAGACTCGTATACAAGATGCTTGGGACGAAGCTGTATGTACCTTTGAGGATCGAGATCCCTGAATCTTACAGTACTTGCTGCGGAAAGAACAGCGACGTACTGACTCTCTATAACAGGAAGCCTGGCTGGCATTTGCATCGGACAATTACGAGAAACTTGTAGAGCAGACTGACAAGCTCAAGAAAATTACCACCGTTCGTAAGAAGCTCCAAGAGCAGTTGGGTATCGCTCCCACGGAAGATGGATACATTGCTTATGGAAAAGTCGCTGACACGCACCGCGGTGACGGCGCGCAGAAGTACGTCAACTTTGTGCTTCTCGATCACGAGCTCGACTCGACAACCAGCGTTCGACACTACATAGCGGAAAACATGGGAGGATCTTCGCTACTTACGAATGAGGAGTGGCGGCCGCAGGTGTGGTCCGCAAGGCCTGACCGATAGGTACCAGGAAGCCCTGTCATCCATCGGCAAGCACTCTGATTCTACCTCGTACTTTCTCTTTCCACTGGCTTAAGAGCAGCACATTCGGGCCTGGCCTGTTGGTACTGGGTGAGGGGAGAACGAAGCAAGACTAGTTCATGGATAAAAAGGAGAGGCCAATCCTACCTTTGCAAGCATACGTACATAGCCGGGCTTGAGGAATATGAGGGCTACATGCCGCTATTATGTATCTTGAGTCTGAAGTGATGTTTGTGCATTTATATCTTGCAATCTATGAGACATCCGCGGTCTGCTGGAGCAGCTTCAGTGCCGACGAGATATAGACGTGACGCTGCTGAGCCTAAAAAAGGTAAACTTCGCGACCTCGAGTCGTGAAATTCTTAAGACGTCAATCGTCATATGGCAGTAGTGCTGTCCGAAGTGAGCGGATTGTAAGATACCAATACCGCATTTGGAGGATCACAACCTGCTGGTTCGTCGCAGCCTACAGCCACCCAATCTTGATCTCTAAAGTTAGCATGTTGCATCGAAGCCAAATTGCTTCATGTATCATCTAGAGCTCACGAGAGCGTGATCGTCGCAAACGTGGCTTGGGCCCAAGCAACGTAGCCAGCCCAAGTACATCTCTTCTCGGGCCAATCCCTTGTAGCAGAAGGGGAGAGTCGGGACACATGACCTGCGCTGATGACTGCGCAGCAAAGGCGGAAACAACTAAGGGGTACGGGGGTGCTGCAGCGGGCCTGCTTCCATACAAAAGCACGAAAGGAATTCTACGCAAGCACAGAGGCGTACACCTACTTTGATACCTCTGCACCAGCGTGATGCCCTTCTTAGGTCTCTCGGATAGAGAAAATGCAAATGTGAATGTCTGTGCATCTTATCTAGACGCATGCGGTAGGATAGATAGCCGAAGAAAACAGCAAAAAAGATGGTATTGCTTTCAACCATGGGACTTCAACCCGCCTGGGACTCGAACCCAGCCCCAAAGGGGATGTGCATCCTAGAAGATGCACCTGTTAGCCCTGTTTAAAGATGCTTCGGTGGCTGCCGACCGCCACCCCGCCGCCGTACCCCTCCGCCCAGGGGCCTAGGCGAAATTTTGATGGATTAGAGCGTATATATAGCCAAAGGATATGGAGGTTGCCTGGTGAGCCTTTGTTGATTTTGGAGGCGCGAAGGCGAACGTGTCTGTGCGGGGATAACACGGGGCGAGGCGACGGCAACGAGTGCAGAGACTCCTTCACGTCGTCTGCGGCGACGAGGAGGGCAGGGCTTGCTGATAGGGTAAAGTTTCGTTAAGACATCGAATCTTGCTTGCTGGGTCGGACGGATCCCCAGAGCTTGACTTCAATGGTTTGCAACATATGCAACATTGGAGACCATACATGGCTGACCACGATACGCAAGCCAGCGCCTGCAGAGGTGAGCTTGCATATAAGTCGCATATCTTCTGACGTGACTCGCAATTACTACCATGCGCAGCGTGGCTCGACGTGGTTGAAGGGTAGCATCTGGTGTCCGCAGTCTGTCGCCCACGTTCAAGACTCGTGGCGATTGTCCCTCTCGCAACGCGAACTGAATCTCGTTGACATTATGACGGCAACGTTAAGCAAACATGTTTGGAACTTGCACAGACTTGGGACTCGCAATCGTATTCCATACTTCGGCCGGTACCTAGACCGACATGAGATGGAGATTCAATGAGGGCAGCGCCCGCGGCGGTGTCTTGATACACTTTATCCAACTCAAATCGGGGTCGTCGCGCGATTGTTTTTGTCAGGGTCCAGAGATACTAAAGGTGGGGAATAGCGACCCGTAGCATCGCTTGACCCTATCTTCGTAGTCCTCGGTTTCGAGACTCCTTGACACACGGTGAGGCATTCCTTCTAATAGCCAGTATATGTTCACAATTGTGATTCGATGGCTAGGGTCCGATGTTGCGGAGCTGTATCTTCGGAACTGTGTAGTATAGATGATGCATGCATCGGAGAGGAATATCATGTTGGAATTGCGTATTGGTATTGTGATACCGGCCAAGCCAGATTCTGCTGGCGTTCAAGCAAGAACGAATATTGACAAGGCCGAATGTTGATCCTAGAGACTTCGATGAAGTGCAAATCGTACTATCGTCAACAAAGAGTTGACCGGTCATCCGTTTTGAATGCACGAGCCTCTTGTGAGATTCATTGGTGTTGTGTCATGGCTGACATCGCGTAACGGCGCTTCAAAGGGAGAGCACTACTCATCCTGGAACTGCATGATATGCGTCGGTCCAGTAGGGCTGATGAGAGACTTACTGGTAAGGCCGTCAAAGTGATGTGTGTAAGACGCATGTTACTCATACGAATCTGTCGTGACATGTTCCCACGACGTTGAACAACCGGTAGCGGAGTTGTAAGAGTTTGCAGCCAGTGCATTTGGCGAGCACACATCCCCCTGGAGTACCGCTGGCCAGCCAACCCCTGACATAGCTGTTTACCTCAGGTGTCGCTAGCGGGTATCGTTGCATATGGTCGGACTTCCCAATGAAAGCACGCAACGATGCATTGAATGCCAACAAACGATTTTGAATCGGAGCAGTACACACCGGAAGCAATCGGAAGTTTGTAGAAATAGTGAATCTTCGTTGTCCGGCATAGGCAACCGGAGTGCATCTGAGCTGTCGCGAATAATGAATAGGTTCACACACGATTCGCGGCTGATGTCACCTAGTGGTAGTATGCTGACTCCGGATGCTGTGTTGACACCAATGCGCAAGTCGCCCTGATGTCTGTAGTTCGCCGCTGGGCCCCCACCATATCCAGTGATGCTTGCTAGCTGACAAGCGACATGAATATGTGAAATGGAGCATCATCTTTGAGGACCCGGCATCTTAGAGAGAGCATTTCATAGCCAGACTCTCCCCGGAGCCTGGTAACAAGAGGCGTTTGTGTCCAACTCATCTTCGGCTGTTACATTACAGCGTTGGCATTCCATGATGATAGTCGTCCACATTTTGCTCAAAGATATAGCCATTTCAGCAACCACGCAAGCCAATTTAGATAGTTGCTTTTCTGCACGCTTTCGCATACAATGTCTTCGTGGTGAACGCATTGCAGAGATTTTGTCGCCAGCAAGTAGGCGTTAAAGCATTACAACCATACTGGCATCTCTTCTGTAGCGGTTGCTGAGCAGTCAGGATTGCGGTGATGCTGAGAAGCCCGCTTGCAGCCATGCGATCCATGCCGGCACCATATACTAGCTTGACCTCTTCGAAAAAGGTTGACAAGCAGGCATGCATGCATGCGGGAGAGATGACCTGCAAATCTTTACTCTTGTGCGGGAGACTCCGCTGTTTGGGTATGCTTTCTCTAGGTGATGTGTGCTGGGCGGGCGACGAAAAGAAAGGCAAAAAAAACCTGACTACTCAATGGTAGTCATTGCTCCTTCAATGGAGAATCGAACTCTTGTTAAAACTGTTTGTTGTCAGCCTGTGGTACGAACCCCAACCATGAGTCCAATAACACGAACTCATGTCGCACAGGGTCGTACCACCACCGAAAGAAATGCAATTCTTGTAGGTATATATAGCCACTGAATCTCGATTTCGAAGAGTCTGGTAGATGATTTTGGCAACAATCATTCCAGCAGCACCGCGGGGGCGTGAGGTGAGCGGAGCGACGACAGGGTCTCTATGTAGGCACCTTGCGTGACCAATGAGGAAGCCGTCAGCGAGCACTTCATCGTCTCACATTATCCCCTGGCACAGTCGTTCTCGCTCATCGGGGATGCTGTGATGGACCTTCTGGAAGGAGGCTTGTGAGGCACAACCTCCACGTCAACATTACAATCTGCAACCCGACACACGTTTCCCTTACAAAAGGCCCTGCAGTATCTCAGTCTTGGATATGGCCAGTCCATTCAAGCTGCAGCTTCGTACAAGTCTCTCGGATGGCGTTTGGTAAAGAAGCTACGTCAGCTAGCGGCACTTGAGATCCTTCAGCATTCGTATAACAGCGAAACACCAGCGCCATACTATGCTTATCTGGAGAGCGCAAGACTGGTACCATACGCCATATTGCAACTCTGACTGTAGTGGGAAGATGGCGCTTTCTCATGTTTGCATAGGTACTGCAAGCGCACAAACTCCAGGGGCAGTCTTCAACCTCTGACATCACTGTCTTTGTAACGTGCGCATAGAAAAGTACGATGCATAGAGAGCCAAACGCGCAGCTGCTGTTGTCGTGGCGCTCGCATCCTGATTCTCACGTCCACGAAGGGCGAGTCTTGTTGACCCCCGCGGTGCACACACCCCATTCTCTCGACCACCTCAACACCAGCTACTACCACGACGTAACAGTAGTGCCATGCGAAGATAGGCGTCTACCATGAACGAGACAAATGTAGGACGAACGACAGCCGTTTTCCGTTGGACTAACATCATCGCGATACCTGTAACTGTCGAAGAATACCCAAGACATCCGCGAAGACTTCATTACCGCGGTCTACCCCACCACGACGGCAATCTTTGCTGGCTTGTCCACACATCGAACATTCGAAGAAAAGCACTTGTATGATGTGCTGCCTCATCGCGACAGTGTACTGTACGCGAGTGACATCGATAGAGTGCGTCACCCCGTCAGGCGCTCCCCGAACGTATCGTACATCCGACGCAACGACCTGCGAAAGACAACACAAGACGAGAGAGCAGAGAGAACACCATGGCATACGATTACGCAGACTGCCTGCAGCATGTCTGTAGCACGCAGCAGGCAATCGTGTCATCCCGGCCGTCTTCCTCCGTGGGGCAGGCGCAAAGACGGAGGTCAAGTATCGACATGCAGACTCGCAACCGACGACCAGTGGCGCAACATGAGCTTCTCACGACTCGGTGACACCTATGACGAACGTATGCCACGGCTACCTGAGGTATGATCGCACTTGAACCAACCTTACGAACCGCTGCAGATGCGATCGCGGGCGCCAAACGAGCACGATACGGGCAATCGAACGCGACCCCCAAGCTCCGCAGCTTGCTCCCAACTTCGTTCTCTCAACCTCAGTAGACGTTCAAATTCAGAGTCGTTACACAATCAACCTGAACCAGAGATGCCTCACGCGACACTCTGGATCGACCATCTGAGGAGATGCGTGGCGAAGGGGAGAGGTCGAGGCAGAAGCTTAGAACAGGCCCATAGCGAGGTGCTGGCCACCATAGATCGTTTTCAGTGGCGTCGGAAATTATGAAAAGACATCTCGCTGGTGGTTGGATTTTGGCTCGTCAACCGCTGGACTTCAGGATCGAAATGCTATCGACACTTTGTACCATCTGGGACTGCGACTGCAACGTTCGTGGCCCTACAAAACAACGCGGACAGAGATTCATCGTCCCCCTCGTTCCCGGGGTTTGAGAACTCCTCGCTCAGAGTACGATATCGCATGAACACCTTGTAATGTTTGTCAGAAAGCCAGCCTTACTGCCGTTTCCAAGCAAACGACACATCAGAACGGTACTTCCGATAACCGCGTACTATCTTTGGGTGCAATAGACGACTAAGTTGCTAGGTTTACACGCCTAGGTAGCTGAAGATATTGATGCTTGGTCGAATTGGTAACATCATCAACACACCGGTGGAAGATTGAGACTAAGGAGGTTTGCTGAGTATGTCAGCCTCGCTGGGCCTGCAACCAGGACAACTGGTACAGATCAAGATCGACCCCAACGATTGCCGACATTTGTATGTGACTTCGTCATATGCCTCCTGCGTTTGTCGAAGGCTGCATCCTCATAGCATCTTCCAGCTAAGTAGAATGTCTACTTGGCATCGAACCATGAGCGTTGCAGCCCTTATTGCGACAGACACCTTTCGAAGTATACCATCGGTCCGCCAATGAGCTCTTCCCAGATGACGCAGATCGATGCGTTCGGACGCAATAATCATGGCTTTCAGAACAAGGCCACACTTTCGAAATCATTATTCTTTGAGCCGGCGACGTTACGATGATGACTGTTGATTGGATTCGAGGATGTGGCCTCGACTGCCAGACGGTAGCCTTCTTGAGGGCCCAATTGTGGTGGCACGACATCGCTCGTGCTGAGTCAATCCACTGGGCTTGGTAGCTCCACAATAGCGTACAAATGGCCGAATGGAAGCTTCGTAAAGCAGCCGCGTTGGCAGGATGTCTTCGACAAGTCGTGCCTACTCAAACTCAAGGCAAAATTACAGGAGCACTTTCGCCGCCAGATTCTTCTCGAATCCCTGGCGCGAGCCTGGAGATACCAGTAGGTCCGAAAAAGTCGCCGATAGAGATGTCGTTATCGTCGCAACGGTGAAGCGGTTCGCCAACAAGGTCACACCATGTTCTAGACGTGTCTCATTCTCTCCAGCCGACTGGTTTTGCTCAAGCAAGGTCATGAGCTCTTGCTCTGCTCACTTCTCTCATTGTCGCAGAATCTAGCGTCGAATGATTCTTGCAGCATAGCTCTTGGTAGGCAAGAAGCTTCGACTGGGTGTGGAATTGTCGTCAGCTGCAGGTTGCGGCCGAGAATGAGGAACTTGCCATGCGTTGTGGCAATACACCAGATATGCAGTTACGAGAAGCTGCTAAGGTCTGCTCACGATCTTCAACGTGCCTAGTATCTTCTCTTGCCAGACCCTCTGTAGGACATGTCCATACGTTGTCGCTCCGCGATAGCCGAAGTATTGGATGCTGGTATCCGCCGACTCGATAGTGGATGGACCAAGAAGGCTGAATCTCGTACACTTCCATACGTATAGAGTTTGTCGCAAGGCCCAGCATGGCGGCCAACGCGCGTACAAATGATACTCTTATGGTAGTGTATCGGAAGTATTGGTGCACGAATATCGCTGGAAGCTTTGGCGAGAGTAATGGCACAAAGCGGAGCGTCAAGTGGTGAACATAATCAGTGCTATGCCACCGCCTCGCTTGTAATCCTCATCAGATGCCCGTACAGGAAGTGGATACGAACAGGACTATTCAGCTAGTCAAGCAAGCCAAAGGTAGTGACTTTCTGTTCTACCATTCACCCTTGCAAGTTGTCATAGCTTCCTGGGTGGAGGTGTTTGTTCTGTCCAGGCAGGCCTAGGAGGTTGTCTCTTTCGCGGACATCTCAGGCTTTCGATAATAGAACACCTGAGCAGTCAGACATTCCAATATTATGCGGGCTTTGCGTCGGGATCGCAAGCGTTCAGAGGTTCTGGGGGGGTGTTCGGCAGACGGGTTGCGTGCGATGAAGGTGCCCTTCGGAGACGCTCGAGGCCTTGTCGAGGCTCGTCGAGTATGGAGCTGCAGACCTAGAGTCACAAGTGAGGGGCGCAAGAAATTTGCTGTTCGCCTGCCTGTATCAGACTCTCAGGTGGTATCGCTCATGAGCGATTCTATGAGTGAGACCAGGAAGCGCGATACAGCCCGTCGCGTGAGGCAGAACGGCGCGTTGAAGCACATTGGCCTGCCTCGAAGTATGCACTCTCAGAGCCATTCTACCATACCCATTCCGTATACGTTCATCGTGAAGGAGATGCGAATCGTGATGGAGGTCATCGTGGTCGTCGTGGTAGACGGATTGGGCGTAAAAAGAAGCTTTCTGGTGTGAAGCCGTCTCAGCGGCTAGGAGGTAGGAGCGACTCGGGAGTCATATCCATCTCACAGGCTCGAGTGTTCATTCCGGTATAGCATAACGGACGCGTCGTGGCAACACGGAGTCGATTTTGCGGAGCTGGTGGTAGATGTTGGGTTGGTGGGTGGGCTGAGGCGAGAAACTCAGGAGGGAGGCGCGATCATGGTTCAGATTCGTGCGGACAAAAGGACTTCGAAACAAGAAAAGCCGCACGATACGCACCACAACTGCGAAAGTAACGACTCTGTCATCGAGGTGTCTCGCGCAGAGCTGCTGTGTGGATGTAGTTCCGTACGTCAGAGGTATTCGGGCCGATCTCTTCGCGCAAGACTTAGCGAAGCCCCGCGGAGCCATCATGAGGCTGCAAAACCATGGCATTACAAGTAGTAGGCCACGAAAAGAAGTATCGGAATTCGGATACTTTGCTTTTCAGCCGAAATCGACAGATCTAACATACCGACAAGCGGGCTCAGAGTAAAACGCATACCACACGGCTTGTGCGCAGGCAAGTCGACCCTACTTCTGAAGACACAGCTTTTGCTAACATTCAAGCAGATAGTTTCTTAGACTCGGCAGCATGTTCATAGTCTACCAAATCCACTTTGTCATTCTTGCAATGTTGTGCAACTTCCTCCCTCATGAGACCAAAGATTGCCAAGGCCATGAACAGATGGGGCATCGCCCCTGCTGAACCACTTCCCTAGCGTCTGAAACCTTAATTACACTTCTGCCCACTCCCCACAGACCCTGCCGCCTATTGTCCACTATTCCCCCAACCTCCTCTGCAATTTAGTCCTCCACTGAGTTCCTTCGCATATCCTACACGAATGTAGGAGAGCTCTCACACAGGTCATATCGGTCCAGTCCTCCCGGGTATCCTTCTTTGGGCAGAGCGCGTCAGCTCCGTACATCACAATGTGAAGTCACTACGAGCGCGTCAGGGTACTTCCACACCCACTGCTAAATTCCTCCATCAGAGTATCGGTCATCCAGAGAGACCTTCAGACTACCGCAAGCTCGAGTTCTGCACCCGTCTTTCCTCGATATATTCCCTACAGCCTGGTGTGTGCGGAAGCCCGATGGCGCTTTATACACAATCCGTAAGCAAACATTGCACTCTAATGACCAACAGGGCCGCAGATGGCACATTGCCATACATGTAACACGATACAACCATGTCCGACTCGATCTTCATTCTTTCGTCGCCAGAATCAATTCCACGCCGCCTGACATCGCCTTCCATCATTGATGACGAGCGCACCTTGATGAAACGACTCTGGTCCGTAATATAACTTCATACTGGTCTTTCATTATCCTGCATAAGCTATGTGGGTGTTAGCGTTGAGTTTGCTGATTGAACCTCGCCATGCAATCGATGCCAGTACAAAGCCCAGAGAAAATACTCTCGCCGTCTTCGAGCGCGCTTCTAGACTGACTCATCACCCGAAGTCATCCCTTATGCTAACACGTTCCGCATGGTCTTTGCGTGCAGGGTGTCAATCCTAGTGACCGGTCACTATCTGGTCGATGTCATTACATCAGTTCTCAAGAGAAGGTAAACGTCCAAGAGCTATGATGGTAATAATTGGCTCTACGGACGTGATGGAACAGCCACCTACGCTTCCAAGTTTCCAGCATCTTCAGCCACATCGGTCAAGACATAATCGAATACAACTGGTATGTTGCTGATCGGGCATACTATGCAAGAAACATAAAGAGCCGGAAGTCTACAAGAGGATCACAAATACCACATTGGGAACTAAATCATCCAAAGCTCCACACCTTCGGAGACAATTCGCCATATCGGTCCAACGAACACCTGTTACCCGTAGTCTCCATGGTAAGTAGCCTGAAATGTAACACGGATCGTGACATCCATATCAAACGTCACCGCCGGTTTGCCACCCGGATTCCCACGTCACCAAGACTTGTGGGCGCGGGGTAAGGGCGTAGATGTGAACGCCTCGTCACGTGTTTATGGTTCACACAGACTTCGCGCTATCATCTTTCCGCGCCGATACCGCTTATATCAAGCGTCACAAAGATCTCGTGGATATATAATACTCGTCCTTTGAACTTACCCGGCTCTTCTCTACAAAGGCTCTTGTGATTAGAAGATCACGGTCCCAAAAGCTCAAAATCGCTCTCTCACTTGAACATCGTCGGCCATACCACCCAGCAAGCCGATTGCATGTCCAACTCTAATTGACTGGTCGGAGCTCGCGAGTAGTGTTTCTATCTTCGCACACAGTACTTCGCAGTGCCCTTTCAGACTGGTCGAAAGCCCGGCCCTATCCCATATCTCAACCTATCCTTTAGCCACTTGGACTCAAACGAAAACAACATCGAACTATCTTTCCATAATCAACATCGAAATCGAAACGTATCAAGTACATTTGGCCTTACAACGTCCATCTGGACCACTTTGGGTTGCCTATACTAGGTGAACGTCGTCCCTTTGTGGCTTAACTGCGCGGCTTCAGCCACTACGCCCGCGAACTCTTAGTAGCCTCAACCGAACAGGAGGCGGCAAAGAAGATATACAGACTGTAACGGTTAGGAACTTCTTTGTATACGTTCTTCCGGCGTCTCCCGTACTTCAAGCCGTCTTTCTCTGTTTGCAACGAGTAAAGATCGTGTTGCTGAGGTCTTGGCTGAGCATACCCTGAGCACGTCCGCGCTACAAACAGATTGGTCGCCTGTGATACTGGGTTTTCCAAAAGCTCAAAGCCGCTAGCGCCTCGTCTGCCTCCCCAAAGGTCTCCTCTTGTAGCTGGTTGACCTACGTCTCCCCACCCGCAACACACTTACGACTTGCATTCTCCTATCAGGTATGTACCGCAATGGCTTAGCTACTGCTTCTCCTATAACCCCTCAATTGCATTTATTCAAGAGACACGGATGCAGCCTCTCTAGGTCGCTGTAGCGTGTGCTATTGATCGCCCTCCGCTCCCAGCCCGAACACAACACGCCATTTCTGGCGTTCAGTATGAACAATTGTTTGACCCCATACTAACAGCGAACAGAAAACCTTTGTGACACTTGGTCTGTCGCCGCTTCTGCTAGCTAAAGTACTGGAAATCATGTCCTATTCCCACAACAACCAGCTAAACATGGTTAGCTTGTTTGACGAGGAACACCCACAACACTTCAACAAGCGCAGTTACGACATGACGCGTCTTCACCCCAACAACCCCTACTACGGCCTCGCTGGTCAGGCTCCCGCCGTCGCTCCCATCAAGATCGAGGAAGGTGCTGCCCCTGTGAGTTATACCCCCACATATGACAGCGATTACGTCGAAAGCGATCGCGACGACCGGCGACCATCCAAGATCCCAAAGATCAACAAGGATGGTGTGCCCCGTAAGCCACGCCAGCCTCGTCCCAAGCTACTCAAGTGGAGTGACAACGATTGGAAGAACGTGGTCCTCGGTATCGTCTGGGCCTGCGGTGAGACTGGCGTTCAGATACCGTTCGACCAGGCTGCTCAGGTTGTCGGTGAGAGCTGTACTGCTGGCGCACTCCAGCAGGCTATCTTGAAACTGCGCGGCAAACAGATCGACGAGGGCTACAAGATTCCATCGTTGAGAATGGCGTGGACGCGCAAGAACAAACGTGCATCTTCTTCGGCGTCCAGTGCTAATGCAAAGCCTCAGCAGACAACCGGTCAAGGTCAAGGTCAAGGCCTTACGACTCAGTCCCGTCCGTCTCTTATCGTCAAGCTCAAGGCTCCACTTCTTACTGACAGGAACTGTCACGGTAATGTCATCATCGGCAAGAACTACATTCCACCCATTGAGCCTCAGTTCTCCATGGCTGATGATATTCATTCCACTGGTGGCCGAGGCATCACCGTCGTCAGCGGTCTCCCGAACGTTCCCAGTGACTCCGGTCCTAAGTACCCTGATATCGTCAAGCAAGCCGTTCCAACTCAGTACAAGCGTGGCGCTGGCATGGACTTCGACTTTGACAAGTATATCAAGAAGATGGAGGCACATAACTACGAGGAGGATGTCAACGATCATGCTGAGTATGACTTCGTCAGTAACGACTCGCATGAGGATCTGCTTGCGTCGTCCGAGGCTGAGCAAGCTGCCATGAGTGGGTTCCCTCCTGAGATGTCTTCTCCGTTGGACCATACTTATGATTCTCCTTATAGCTTCTTCTCCCAAGCCTCGTCCGGTATTCACCCGTTGGCTTCAGCTTCCTCCTCGCAGCAAGGCTTCCAGGAAGCCTTTCCGCTACCAACTCATCTAGACACCAGCCACTTTCATGACTTCTTCGCACACGACGTATTTCCCAACTGCGGATATGAGTACGAATTCAACGCAGGACACTAGGGGGGTAAGACGGCGATGTGGTGACGGTCTGGTAAGATTCACGGTATATCGGGTTCTTTTGCGAGCTACATGGCTTTGGTCAGTCCAGGTTTGAGATAGGATACCACAGCTTGACGGATACCATAGGTTAAAATTCAAAAGTTTGGGTTACATATTTGACCTCCTGTTTGAAGACCACGATAGTAAGTTTTGAGTGATTTGATAGCGGTGATATGTCATAATCATGCCTACACAGTGAATCTAGAGTGTGGCCTGGGTGGCATTACCCCTACTGACCGACTACTAAGGTACCTGGATGTGACTTTTGATGTTGGTGATGACACTGATCTTGCTGTCTTCATAGTCAGTCTCATCCATGATATCAGAATCCATTATCTACTGGGATAATCGCCACACGGGTCACATTACACGTATTCACATGAGCTCGATCATATGAGCTCGACCGCTGTAAATCAAACTCCTGCCTTTCACATCGTGTAGGTCACACAGCGTAATGCACAATACTCATATCCGCTGTCCTCGTCTTCTCCCACCTTCAAGGCTCAGCTAGTTCTTTGGCTTATCACAACTATAACATGGGTCTCTTCGGCAGAAAAAAACAAGAGGCGTATCGTTTCTCCTACCACTCTCATTCCGCACAAGCAGATGCAGCCCGCGAGTTATGCGGCCTACTGAACGCAGGAAGTAGACGCATGCCCACTAAAGCACGACAAAGAGGACCGGGTTATCATTTTCAGTACCACGATGATAACGGTTTCGAGCACTCGCTGTGTATCGATGAGAACAACGAGGCAGTACCAGTAGCTGATATGCATGGAGGTGGTGGCCATAGAGGCGGCGATTTTCAAGGATTGGGGGGAGTCGATCCGCGACAGATAATGGCGATGCAGAGGGATCAGTTCCAACATCCCGGACAGATGCATATGATGCCAGCGCAAATACAACCAGGAATACAACAGCAACGACCGTGGGATATGCATCAGGCACAGCAAGTGGCAGAGCACCAACGATGGGCACGACGTCACAGCCGGCCTCATGCTCAGCCACTGCCACAGCTTCAACAAGCAGGAGCTCGCGATTCCAACCGACCCATATTCCAGAATCCCTTCAAGAAGCCTTTGCCTCAAGGTTCCTACGGTAAACGCGAATATGTGCCAGGTCAGGAAAAAATCAAGGTCAGCGACTATGGGCCGCGCGCCGATAATCCGGGGACGGGTTGGGATTTGATGCAATCGTTGAACCAGCTGCGGAAGCAGAACGGGCGAGGTTGACGTGAGGTAGACAGAGAGAACAGGTACACAAAATACGATATGAGGACCGAATGATGTGTTTCGTTTTAACCCACTTGTAGTTATACATGACCTAGCTGATGCTCTTAGTCTTAGCATGTCGAGATGAACCGTTCCCGATGTGTTTATCAAAGGGCTCTAAGCTTTTCTATAGCGAGACCCAGCATTTCGACCAGTGATTCGACCGTGGTGTATCTCGACATGCCAACAGGAAAGTTGACTAAGCTGTTCGAGGACATACGTAGAGTTGATCGACTTCATATACCTGGAATAATATTTGCAAAGACTCACGGATGCGATAAGTAGCAAATGTCGTGTGCATACAAAACGCTATACGACTATGATAGCGAGACCTTAGCGTATCATTGTGTACTGGCGATATGTCGCTTGACGTCTGCCTCTTCAAATTTCTCTCCAGCCACATACATCCCACTTCCCGCCCCTTCCATTACTGTCTATCACTATATCCACCATACACTTCCCCCCTTCCCCATCACATCCTATGTCTCAACCTTGGGCGGGACAACTGCCTCATCGTGTTGCACGCTCCTCTTCCTCTCCTGGTTCTGCGCCACCTCGCTCAAACTCATACTACGCCCAGTCTTAGGGTCCATCTCCGCGAATTGAACCGCAGGGCGGAATTCCTTGCTCTTCCACGCTTTGCCGACGATACCGTAGAGCTCGTCGACTTGTTCGAGAGTAAGACCTTTGGTCTCATAGATCATGAACCACACGAAAGCGATGCAGACGAAACAGAAGGAGCCCCAGACAAAGAAGACCTTTGATTGGAGGTTGGCGTGGTCTTCGTCGACCATGTAGGGGGTTGAGTAGGCAATCGCCCAGTTGAGCAACCTGTAGTATGTCGTTAGTCTTTGGAACTAACACCAGTCCAAGAAGCATCTTTACTTACCAGTTACTCGCGGTGGTCATCGAGAGACACTTGGCGCGTGCCTTGAGGGGGTATAGTTCTCCAGTCACGACCCAAGCAACAGGACCCCAAGAGCTGGCGAAGAAGAAGATATAGATGCACACGAAAGCGATAGCAGCTCGTTGAGCAGGAAGATCGGAGGTTCCAGCTACTGTTCCTGTGATAGCGACGATGTACTGGCATACACACATGCCAATCGCTCCGAGAAGAAGGAGGTTACGTCGTCCGAGGCGCTCGACCATGTAGAGACCGGCTAGAAATCGGAGAGTTAGTATTCCGCAAACTGAAACTCAGAAATCATAAGCTTACGGAATGTAGATGCGACATTGACGCAGTTGGTGATGACCTGAATGATGAAGGGGTCGCGGAAGCCAGCGTTCTGGAAGTACTGTGTTCCGTAGTCTAGATAAGTCAGAAAAAGGTCACAACAGCGCTGATTTGAGGGACATGCAGAAGATGAAGTTTACACCAGTAAGCTGTTGTAGCGCCTGGAGCAGACATCCAGTCGCGAGACGCTTGCCAAGTGTTCCCTTGAAGCAGTCGGCATACGTAGACTTGCCCAACGACATCTCGTAGAGATGGTTCGCTTGAACCTCGCTTAATTCCTCAACGATAGCTGGATGGTCGACTGGCAAGCGACGAAGCTTGCCAAGACTGCTTGCAGCCTGCTCGTATTTGTCCATCTTGATGAGATATCTCGGTGTCTCGGGCAGAAAGAAAAGTCTAGTGATGAATTAGTATCGACGACCACTACACATCTCGTATTGATTTCCATTCGCACGTACCCGCCAACAAGAATGATAGACCAGAGGAATTGTACCGCGATGGGAATGCGGTACGATCCAGAATCTTGACGATCCTTGGTTGAATTGTTCACAATGGCAGCGAGCAGCAATCCAATCGTGATAGCAAGCTGGTAAGCTCCGACAATCGTTCCTCGAATCCATTTTGGCGCAGTCTCACTCTGGTACATGGGAACTGTCGTCTTGTTAGCATTAATCCAAGCGAGGCAGCTGCCCCGCAGAGCCTCAAGGATGCGGGGCAAAGGGCGTTTAAGCCACCATTGACGATCAACCCCACATCACATGTGACGAACTGGAAGCGACAAGGGATGGGTGCACCTACTCAAAGCTGAGATGAGACCGACACCATAACCGGCGAAGAAACGACCGGCAATGAATAGCGGCTGCGCTGTTGCAGCTGTTTGTAGAACAACTCCAAGGTTGAAAACGGCGCCGGCTGAAACCATCAATCCAAGACGTCGGCCAAGCAGATCGCCGAAGGGTGCAGCCGTCAAAGCGCCGAAAAAGGTACCAGCTGAGAGAATTGACACGATCAGAGAATCTTGCGCAGCTGTGATGCTGAGGTCTGGCTCAGTGGAGAACTCCTTCTTCCAATAGTCCATGGCAATGATGCCAGAGATTGTGCCTGTATCATATCTAGGCAAATCAACATATACTCTTGAGCATTACAATAATACAAACATACCCGAAGAGAACACCACCAAACGCGACGAAGAGACCGATGACAATGGCAGGCCTTGACAAACGTTAGGCAAGCACTCAATGTGGAGAACGTACGGAGCTTACCATGCCTTACCAGCAGTGTCTGGCGGAGGCTTCAGCATAAAACCCATGATGACGAGATTCACTTGGACAATGTATAGGTGCGAGTTAAGGATGTCGCAAGCTCGAGGCGCGCGGTGAGGCCGTTCAGAAGAGCACGCATTCACTCTTTATCTCAGAATGCTAGCCCCGAGTATCTCTCCATCCAGCTTGCTATGCCGACGAACCCTTGTTCCATGCCGCTGCAGCTTCAGTGCATCATCACAGGCTGCTAATCCTAGTATGTTTCCGATGCCAGGTATTATTGCATGGATCGTCCCCGCATGGCACCATTGAGCGTACCCGAGCTGGCTATTACCCCGTGCTCGACATGCTGACTTGGCCTCACACCACTTACGTCGGCGGCTGATATTGAGACAGCGATCATGAAAGCCTGTGTAGTCGTCCAATAGCACATTGTCAGCAGATCAGACAAAGGCTGATGTAGTGCTCAAGTCGGGCGAGTTTGCACATGCACTAGCATGTCAATGGTCATTCCGGCGTAAGCGCGTACAGGTAGAGCCGTTATGCAAGGAATGCGCGTCCTCTGCAAGCAGAATAAGGCTTTTTTCCAGAAGGTTGACTTTCCCCAATAATCGGGTCAGGCGTTTGGCATGTCGAGATGAAATGGGCCGATTGTCTCCTTGCAACCCCGGGAACTGGAGTGGAGATCTTGTCGGTAGGATTCTCGGTGCGATGTGAGAAAAACATTTTCAGGCATCTTTGCCCCGCGCATCACCAAGATGCTGACTGTGGAGTTGGATACCCCAGATTTCGGTCGCATGCAGCGCCACCTTGTCTTGTTGTCAACGCTATCAGAAGAGGCATTGGAAGATGTGCTCGTGATGTCTGTCTTGCTCAGGCGTATAGTTTGCCGTGCGATCCTTCGAGCCAATAAGCCTTCGCTTCCTTTCGCTTTTCAGAGCTCGGCATTGCTTGGACCGATGCGATGACTCGAACACACTCTCGGCGCAGCACCTGGATAGCGTGATCGATGATGAATGGCCGACTGATCAAGCGTGCTTGACATGTGCTGTGCCGTGACTTCGGTCTTACTGTATCCATGGATGTCTCTACTGTAGGGATATTCTCGGGACATGGAAAGATGGTTCAATCAACGGTTGAGGTTGATGAAATGTGGAGGTACTCCGGGGTTAGTTGCGGAGGCTGACAGGCCCGTTGGTGGCGCCGGCGGCCCCTAAGGGCACTGATGCATCGCTAGAAGCTGCCAGGACGCTTTTTTGCGCCATCACGACTCGATCGTGCCCTCAGCAATCTTTTTGCCTGATGCTGCAATGAAAACTCTCCATCAATCTCCATTTCACAGCGAATTGATGAAAAATTAGTTGCGAAAGCGCGCCACCGAAATTGCAGCGATAATTGATGTTCGATCGCGAGAACTATAAGACTGGCAGCTAATCTAGTAACTATGGCAGCACTACCAGATCGAAAAGAGCCGCTGATTTTTTTTTTGAAGAAGAATGGCGCGCACCACACCACGTGATGATCACGGTGGTAGTGGTGATAGTCTACTGGAGATTGCAAATGCGTGGCATGGTCAGTCGCGACCCACCTAACAAGCTTCCCTGGTAGCCTTGTTAGGTGGGTCACAACTGCGATTATCAGTTCAAACAGGCATCTGTTCAGGTAGTTAGGAAGTCGCGATGTGAGAATTGAACTGAGAGACACATAGGCAGATAAAGACACTGATTCGTCGACGATAAAACTCTTCTGATCATGCATTGGTATCTAGTAAGAGCCCAAAACTCCTGCTTTTGTCTCCTCTGTTTTGCACTTCAAATCACTACGCCTTGTTCTTCTTCTCACCACTCTTTCTCCGCGCCTTCTTCGATTCCACCTTGGTTTCCTTTGCGCTGACACCATTCGAGGTAGTAGCGACTTCAACGCCACCGCCCTTCTTCTCCTTCTTGCCTGACTTATCCTTCACGCTTACATCGCCATTCTGAGCCTTGGGTGACTCCTTTGTGGCCTCCTTGGGCGTCTCCTTCGCCTTCTTCTCTGGCGTACCATTGGCAGACTTCTCGCCCTTTGGTACAACAGCCCTAGGATCCTTGCCCTTCCTGCGCATGGTCTTGGCCTTTGCTTTTTCAATGTACTTCGCGTCTTCCTCCTCATCGAAGCCACCAAAGTCTGATTCCTCGTCGCTGTCAGCACCGATAGGTGTGCGGTCGACCATCTCAACTTCAGTAGCTGCGTCCTTGGTGTTGGCGGTGTTGTTGGTCTTCGCAGTCGAAGCCTCGTTGACACCAACAGCGTTGGGAGGTGTGGGTCCGATCTTCTTGAACTTGGCGACGAAGAAACCGTCGACGTTGTAGGTGTGGGGGTAATATCTCCTTGTCATCTTCATCGAGGGGTGGAAGATCTTGCCGCCGATGTTGGTGAATCCTTCTTTACCAAAGGTGAGTCCGGTCTCCACGAGCTTGACGTTCGACCGCTTGTTCAACGCATATTGTACAACTTGTTCGTTCTCTTCTAGGGTGACGGAACAAGTACTGTAGACAATGTAACCTCCAGTCTTTGAGTGATGGTTAACGGAGTCGATGGCCGCGAGCAGCAACTGTTTCTGAAGATGGGGCAGCCTCAAGAAGTCTGCTTCGGTTTTGTTGGTCTTGACACTGGCATCCTTGGCGATGACACCAGTACCGGAGCATGGAGCGTCGAGCAACACACGGTCGAAACCACCCATAACCCTAGGGAATTCGAGAGCCGAGTAGTGGGACACAATGACGTTCTTTGCGCCTAGACGGTGAATGTTACCGATCAAACCCTTGGCACGATCTTTGTTGGCGTCGTTGGCGAAAATGCATCCGGTGTTCTTCATCAAAGCGGCCAAATGTGTAGTTTTTCCACCGGGAGCAGCAGCCATATCAAGCACGCGCTCGTTTTCTTGAGGTGCTAAGGCCATGACGGGCAGGAACGAGGAAGCAGCTTGGAGAATGTAGTGTCCAGCGAGATATTCCTGCGCAAGTTAGTGTCGGATTTCATCGCATCTATCGCATATAGAACTTACGGGTGTAGCACCCAGAGGCACCTGTGCATCGAAAATCTGTAGACCGACTTTAGACCACTTTCCAACGGGTTCAAGCTGTACACCACGGTTGATCAAGCTCTGCGCAAGCTCTCTTCGGTGTGTTCGGAGGGTGTTTGTTCGGATGACGACCGGTCTTGGGGTCTCGTTGGCTTCGAAGAAAGCTTGGGCTTCGCGGGGAGGGAAGAGGTTCAGAAGCTTGTCTGCAAGGAACTCGGAGTAACCTGTTCATGATGTTAGTATAGCTCTAGACGATAACTTCAGACTTGGACGTACCGTAGTATGCACAGATATCCTTCAGGAGCGACGCCCTGTACTCTGCTCTACTCCGACCTTCCTCGGCAAGGTTCTTGAAGTCGTCCAGCACACGGATGGTGTCTGTAAGTCTTGTGCGCAGCAGCTGGATATCCTGGTTGACAAGGTTGGTGATCGGCCTGCCATCCTCATCCTCCTCATCCTCTAGAATCTTGGGTCGCTCATTGGCGATGTTTGTCTGCATGTTGTTCTCCTCCAACTCAGCTTGCGCCTCCGCTTCCTCGATCGCCTTCTGCATATCCAAGCGTGTGGACAATCCGGCAATGTTAGCGGCTGTGAGCTTCTCTTCTGCATCCTCCTCATCATCGTCGTCTGACCACATGGCCGCGCCCCTCCTGATGTCGTCGTCCGAGTCCACAACGTCCGAGTCGAATTCGTCGTCGTTCATCTCCTCGTCGTCTTCATCTTCGGACGCGCTACCGAGGGCATCGAGCCCGGTGACGTTGATGTTCTCCATGTCAGAGTCGTCGATGTCTGAGACATCGTCTTCATCATCCGATGGCGGCTGAGGTGCTGACTTCTTTGACTTTGCTTTCGCTCCATTCACGACAGCAGCAGCCGTCTTGAGAGGCTGCTTGACGGGCTTTCCAGCTACTCTCGTCTTGGGGGTCGCCTTCGCCTTGGCTTCCTTAGCTTCTCTTGCAGCTGTCCTACTCCTCTTCTTGCGCTCTGGGTTTACGGCGACGGGCGCATCTTTTCGCTTCCTGGTTACTAGCGATTCGTCGAGGACATCGGGCATGCCCTGCTTCTTCATGCGGCGACCTTGACCCATGGCGACAGATTTATCGCTTGATTTGCGGTGGGTAGTATAAAAAAGGTCGAATAGTTTGAGAGTTGGCGACGTGACGCCTGCGCGAACTGCGAACTTTCGCTAGCAGATGGGAACTTTTTCCACGCTACGGACCTCCTTTGGGTCTAGCGTAGATTTGCCCTGGTCGAGGTGCGGTCCACTCAATGCTGTCCCGCAACACCAACAGCGTCATCGCATTGGAGCTATACACGTCTTAACGAGCGCGACAACCACGAACTCACTTGCACGTCGTACGAAAAAAGGCCCCAGATATCTCATCATGTCAGAACTCGCATTCTGCAAATCATTTCTCAGCGCACTGGACGCGCGCCCAGCGAAGCTCAGCAGCGACCACATCGCAGACGCACGACAATATCCCGCACAAGGCGCCGTAAGACTCTACCCCATATTTCTTATAGAACATCCTCCTGTATATAGTCATGACCGGAGATTGACTGCTCACCAGTACACACTCCCCCGCCTCCCACACCCACCCCACCCACAGCGCCCAAACCCCAAGCCAGTCGCAGGCGACGATGCCACCACCTCTTCTTCGTCCACGATCACCGTAACACTCAAGCCCATGAAGCCGACCACCCCAACCATTCCTCTCTCCTCCATCGATCCCTCGAAAACTTCCGTCTACGACCTCAAGCAACAATACGCAACACAAGCCTCGTTACAACCAGCCAAGATAAAGATTCTTTACAAGAAGAAGCCAGTTACAGATTCCAAGACACTGCTAGAAGTTATAGGTACAGATGCAGGCAGCGAGGTAGAGTTTGGCGTCATGGTTATGGCGGGCGCTGCGCTTGGCGGGGCTGCGAGTCCGGCAAGTGGAAGCACGCCAGTGACAAGTCCACCCGCTGTTGCGCCGCCTACGGAAAGTGAGAAGGGGCTTGCTAGTGCGGGTGAGACGCATGCGGGTACGGCGACTGGGACAGCAGGTGCGACGGCTGGAAGTGGGAAGGAGGTTGTTGCGACAGAAGAGTTCTGGGGCGACCTGAAGAACTTTGTGCTGCAGAGAACCAAGGATGCGGAAGAGAGCGAAAGGTTGCTGGGCGTCTTTAGGGGCGCATGGGAGCAGAACAAGTAGCGGACCGACATAGCTGCTGGGGACGAGCAATACACGTTGCAACATATCAGGAACAAACATTACAAACAAGTTCGCACACGTCACGTCATACGAGCTCTCGGTCTCAAGAGATGTCCATCGAAGACAATTTGACCAGTTTTAGCCTATCAAAAGCATACCAAGCCTGATAATGCAAGTTGCACCCGGCACTACCACTGCCCGCATATTCGCATGATGTATGCGATAACCATCATTCGCAAAAACTCGCTATGCCATGATCGCTGCCAATCAACCGCTCGAGTCGTTTTCGTCATGTGTCATTACCAACCGCTATAGTTTCCTTCCTCCATACTAAGAGGTGCGCAAAATCGACAGGTCGGAAGCGGGGGAGGGAAGAGAAGCGCTTAACGGCCCTTGGCGACGCGGCTCTTGATGTTCTCGAACTCGATGTCGTCGGCGTCGTTGGCTTGGATATCGGCGGCGAGACCGTTCAGAGCGCGCTTGATGGCTTCCTTGGAGGACGAGTACATCATGCGGGGCTATTAAGTGTCAGTGAACCTTTCTTTCTGAATTATGTTTTCGTAACATACGTATTGTGGCGCATCATCTGGTGTCCAGCTGATGAAAGTGATCTTGCTCCTGGAGCCCTCGCCATTGTCAAGCTCGTACTGGACATCGAAAACGGCGTAGCGACCACCAATGCCCTCCTTGCCGCGGCGGTCCTTGCTCTTTGCGTTGAGCAGCTTCTCACGGAAGACGTCAAAGTTGGCCTCCTTGGAAGTCTCCTCGACGACAATCTCCTTCCAGTCGTCGCTGATCTTGTAGATGATCCACTTGATGTCCTTGCCAAGCTTAAGCTCGTTGAAGGTGCTGATGCACTCAGGGGAGACGGAGACACTGCGTGGCTATTAGTATATGCGGGTCCGAGCTAGGGGTTGGCGGGACGGGGGTCGAGGATCGAGGTATGGGGAGGCTATGCTGGAGCGGTTGTTGGGCAGCGACAGCTGTTGGTGCCCTCTTGTTTGTTTCGCAGTACGTACCCGGATTGAGCCTGCAAACATTGTCAGTTCAGTCGTTCTAGCTGCGTATCTTCAAGGTGCTCACCATGATGTCGGATGTGTATAGTAGAGGATGCTAGAGAGAGATTGAAGCACCAGGTAGCTTTATCAGTTCTGTGGTTGCCTGTCAGCGTCGTCGTCATCGTCGCGATTGCCGCATGCGCAGATGCAGCAGTGGATCAACGGCTGCCTGCTTGGTGATGGAGAAATTGCGGCTTACGTCAATAGAGAAAACTGATTGTGGTGGATAGTCGATGTGAATGCGGGAGAAAGGGCGGAGGCGGAGGAGCGGTGTTCTGAGGCTGAGGGAAAGTAGTGGGGTCTTTTCAAGCGACGTAGTGGGGTGCAACACGGCACCCTTTCCAAGGTTTAGTTTGTCCCTCTGCGGCGCCACAGCAACCGTGTGCCCCAGTTATGACAGGGTATCGGCCAATCCTATGCATCACGAAATTCATAAATGGAGCATGGACTCAGGCATAATTGTGCATGGTGATTACATGTTTGGCTTGTTCGTATTCCTTCATCGCTTTATACATCTTGTCCTTCCCAGGAGATCTTTACACAATATTCTACAATAAAAACCAAATATCCAATAATGCTGCGCTTTTGAGAAACCATGAGTGAAGAGCGGAGACCAACCCAATATCGTGTACATAAATCATCACCGGGAAAGACATAAGACTAAAGTCATTATAACGGAATGGGGGTATAAGAAGAAGAAAACAGACGGCTAGGCTTCATTTGCTTAGAAGCCCATTCCGCCCATGCCTCCCATACCTCCCATACCGCCAGGCATGCCGCCTGGAGGACCAGACTTCTCCTCGGGTGCCTCAACAATGGCGACCTCAGTAGTACCAAGAAGCGAGGCAACACCGCTGGCGTCAACGAGAGCAGTGCGGACAACCTTGAAGGGGTCAAGGATACCAGCAGCGATCATGTCAACGTACTCGCCCTTGGCGCTGTTGAATCCCTTGTTGAAGTCGCCCTTGTACTCGTCAATGAGCTTGCCAACAATGACGGAGCCCTCAGCACCGGCGTTCTCGACGATCTTGCGGGCGGGGTGGGTGATGGCGTTCTTGACAATGGTGATACCGAGCTGCTGGTCGAAGTTGGCAGCCTTGACGTTGCCGAGAGCGTTGGCAGAGGCCTTGAGGAGACCAGTACCACCACCGGGCAGGATACCCTCCTCAACGGCGGCACGGGTAGCGTTCAGGGCATCAACAATGCGGTCCTTCTTCTCGCCGACCTCAACCTCGGAGGAGCCACCGACCTTGATGACGGCAACACCACCAGAGAGCTTGGCCAGACGTTCCTGGAGCTTCTCCTTCTCGTACTCGGAGGTGGTAGCGTCGTTGATAACGCCACGGATCTGCTCGCAGCGCTGGGAGACCTGGTCCTTGCTTCCCTCACCGTTAAGGATGACGGTGTCTTCCTTGGTGATGGTGATGGATCCGGTAGAACCGAGCATGTCGGGGGTGGCCTTCTCAAGCTTGATGTCAAGGTCATCGCTGAAGACGGTACCGTTGGTCAGGACAGCGAGATCGCCAAGGATGGACTTGCGGTTGTCACCGAAGCCGGGAGCCTTGACAGCGGCAACCTGGAGCTGGCCACGGAGCTTGTTGAGAATGCAGACGGCAAGAGCCTCACCGTCAATGTCCTCAGCAATAATGACGAGAGGACGGCGGAGCTGCTGGGAGGCCTCGAGAGCGGGGACAATGTCCTGGACGGCGGAGATCTTCTTCTCAGAGAGAAGAATGAGGGGCTTCTCGAACTCGACCTTGGCGGTCTTGGTGTCGGTGATGAAGTAGGGGGAGATGTAACCACGGTCAAACTTCATACCCTCGGTAACCTCAAGCTCATCCTCGGTGGTCTTTCCCTCCTTGACGGTGATGACACCCTCCTTTCCGACCTTCTCCATGGCGTTGGACAAAAGCTTGCCAATGTGCGTGTCGCCATTGGCAGAGATGGTGGCGACCTGTGCGATCTCCTCGCTGGTGGTGATGTCCCTCTTGTTCGCCTTCAAGTATTCGACGACGGCCTCAACAGCAGCCTGGGTTCCCCTCCTCAGGTCCATGGGGTTGCATCCGGCAGCGACGTTCTTGACAGTCTCGGAGAAGATAGCGCGGGCGAGGACTGTGGCAGTGGTGGTACCGTCACCAGCAGCCTCGTTGGTCTTGGAGGCGACATCCTGGAGCAGGCGGGCTCCGAGGTTCTCGAACTTGTCCTGGAGGGAAATGGCCTTTGCGACAGTTACACCATCTATGGTAATGTTAGCGGGCAGTGCTGACAACGAGGACAAAATTTCTACATACCCTTAGTAATCTTGGGCGAGCCGTAGCTCGACTCAATCAATACATTGCGACCCTTGGGACCGAGTGTTGTTGATACAGCCTTTGCAAGTGTGTCGACACCCTTCAGTAGTCCCGCTCGTGCCTCGACGCCGAACTTCAATTCCTGTATGTTTGTTAGATTTTGCCTTTCTGCATACCGAGGGCATACGACTGCCGTACCTTGTGCGCAAACCTCTGTTGCTGGAGGTTGTAGCTGGTGGATCGGAGCTTCGAGCTTGAGTTGAGGGCCGAAGTCCGCGCCCGCGATGCGAAAGCTCTTTGCATTGTGAGGGAATTGGGGATGTGTGGGTAGAGGAAAGGAAGCTCAGATGTTGCTCCTAGACTCCAGCTTAATGCAAGATAACCAGGAATAGGATTGATGTAGAGGAGGATGCGGAGAAGAGTGGTCGCAGATGTTCGATGCCTCTAAAAATTTGGGTCGGTCGACTACTGGAATCATCGAGAAGACGCTATGACCACATCCGCGAGCTAGCCTCGGCTTTGCTCCGTAACTCCATCTCCAGCCTCACCTTTCCATGTTTGTCAGCATCTGAAATTTTACTATGCTGTGGGCTCATAAGATATTGTGTACAGTTCCTTTGTGGAGAGTATCGTGTGTTGATCGCACACCCAAATCATCACATCAGCTACCTAAGTAGGTACTTTAGCCTTCTGACTGACCAGCAACATATCGCCATTGATACTTTTGAGGCCAACACCAAATATCGAAAATATTTCCCGCCGGTCTGCACTAAGGCTCACCGTTCCTGTCACCTTCTGAACTACCTCGATGCATCTCCAGATATGTAGATGTCCTTCGTCAAGCTGCCAGATCGTTCCCCTTGGTCCGCTGCTTAGTTCCTTCAGCATCTTCGTATTCCTAGCCTGTAAGATTTCCATCTTCGCTTCCGGGGCTTCTTCCTCAAGCGCTTTCTGTTTTGCAGCTTTCATCTCTTTCTTACTTTTTCCTTCTTTTGATATAGACAAGGCTAGCCCCTTTTCTGCATAAGCAGCGGTAGCTTGAGCCTTCAAAGGTCCTTTCCAGAAATCCGCCTGAGGGGAGCTGTTTTCGTATACCAGGTGATAATATATCGGCTTCTCACCTTTTTCACTCAAGAGATGTAAGGGCTTGGATATCGACACGTTAGGCGGAGGCCAGCGAGTATCGCCGAACGGACACTGGTCCTTCTCTTCTGGTGTCAAGATTTTTTGACCTGAGTCAGTGCTGTTGCCGCTGCCGCTACCACCTGATTCTGGAGGTGTAAGTCGTGTTGGATCTACATGTTGAAGGGCCACCCCAGGAACTGATAAAACCTTTTGATCAAGCGCAGTTACTTCGTCATCGTAGACGGTCCTGGCAAAGTCGTGGATTTGTGGTTGACCAGGTTTTGGTGCCGCGCGGTTCTCTCGCCCATAGTTTTCGAGCGGATCTCCTCGTGGCGTGTGCTGCGGCATGTTTACCTATACGATAATACGGAGGAATGTAGCAGAGCGTAGTGCTGCATAGTCCTCGCATGATTATTGATTCAGCATGCGCGGCCATATGTCAATGTGTGGGAGTGAATGTCTGGCGCGCCAGACTATATGATGATGCTCTAGCGCATCACAACCACATCCTCGCAGACATGGTTTGCTCCTTGGTGTTGGATCGTAGCGAAACGCATCTTGTATGGCTGAAGCTTCGGACCAATAGTGAAGCTGTGCGACCCTCCATGCATATCAGGCAATAGAGCGCCTTCAGATAACAGGTAACTAGCTGAGGACTTCTCGATGGCCTTGCAAAAACACTGACGTGTAGTCTTCTAACTGGTACGTCGCTTCTCCAATTGCGTCTTCTTCAGGCACAGTGTGGTGTTCACCGGTCAGTCAAGAGACGTAAAGCCATCCGCATCGCCCAACCCTTAGCGCGGGGCACAAGTGGGCGCAGCACAGCTGGCTCCAACCTTCCACTCAACATGCACAAGGCATAGCCTATAGCTAACATCAAACGGTCCTGTAATAGTTCCTTCAAGACAGTTCCGTCAGGCCTGAGAACCATGCATCGCCGACCCATCGATCCAGCTTTGAGCAGCGCAAGACAAAGCCAGCGCAGGCGATTACTCCCATCTGACAGAAAAGGAGGTAAGATAACGGAGAGGTTCTCGGCATACTTCGATTACCCGTGGGATAAGATTGAAGAATATCTCAGAGGGAAAGATGGTCCAGCCTGGAAGACTTGGGATTTCAAGCCGACGAGAGTGCGCATTCACTGTCATGCGACATACTGCTTCAGGCTAACAGATAGTGCAGCTGAACGACAGTTGGGTTTTTGAAGTACCCGAGAAGTTGACTGAGGTGTGTTCATGATAGGTTTTTGCTATTGTGCATGATCTCACATTTCGCAGAGCGATCGAAGAGAATTAAGGAGTCGACGTGATGCACCGAAAAGGACCAGGCGACCATCAGTATCTTCGGAATCAGATGTTGCAGAGAACACTGAGACCTCTTGAGGCTCCAATATTTTATGGATATGTTTGCACTGGAATCAGAGGTCTCGGGTGCTGTTGCTTCGATAGTACCTAGGTAGCTGGCGATCAGTGGAGCAGCCATTTCTGATGGGGAAGAATGATCTAGACGAAGGTAATTTGGCCAATCCTTGCAACTGCTCGCATGTTCCGTAGCTTCGCATGCACATGCATATGCATGCCTCACTCAAGCCCACAGCGGCTGAGCAAAACAAGCCACCTGGGGCCATGCCATCATCACCTGCCCTCGCCTTTGGCCTTGCGCCCACCTCCTCTTCCCTAGTTCACCCAAAATACTTTCATGACTGCAATTGCAACTCAAGTCGCTGAACAACCATACAACATGTTGCCGCCCACACTACAAGACTGTTACCTGAATCATGCAGAATATCCCATGAATCTTACTTCCAGCGAAACTGCGACTTACAAACACATGCTCAGATCTTACAAAGATCGGCTGGACGAGGCCGAGGCGGACTTATGCTTGGTAGATGAGGAAGACACAGTGGAGGAGATCTACGAGGTGCCGATAATTGATATGGCCACCAGCGATGGCAGAGGTACTTACTTTGCTGTCTGTAAAGATTTTATGTGATCTGACCACTGTAGCCCGACAAAAACGGAACATTCATAGCCCGTCCAAGCTTGAAAGATGGCTTGGGGTATCTATCATGGACGACCCCAATAGGACAGGCACGCAGCACGTACATACCACAAAACGAGATCCAAAATGCCGCTTCATGTAAGCAGACAATGACACATAGAGTGTCGCCATGATCCAGAGAGATTGACCTCGTGCAGATATATCTACGGCGAAAATTCCCGTGACAAATTGAAAATTACACGCGCAAGCTTGACGCAGATACTGACATACCACCAAGTAATGCCTGTATATCTTGACTTCATGCTCATATTTGGGGCGCAAATCAGTGCGAAAGACCCTCACTTCTTTGGATTTCGCGAACGAATACGCTTTGAAAGTCCACCAATTCATCACACGGTCTTGGACTTGGGACGAAGCGGAAAGATGTTTCAGTTGTGCTTCAATCTTAAAGGTGTTGGCTTGTTCGAGAACAAAAGCAGCGAAGAGGCTGAGCTCAACGATTGGTCTATCCGAACCGTGTCAATATATCACCGCTTTGATGTTGAAAGTGGAGCCACTCTTTGGATCGTGACCAAGGGTGGACGAGATCTATGGCATCGATATGAACAACTCACTGGATCAGATGGACCGCAGGAGGCGCGATGCTTCTCGGACCCTATGTCATGCTTTCGTGCGAGTCTCACTGTTCAGCTGATGTTCTGTCATTGGTCCACAGAAGACTGGCGTTGGTATGTGAGCTGGCTGGAAGACAAGTTGGATTATGGGGTAAGCCCAGTATTTTCTGGATAAGGTTCACGCTAACGAAGCATCATAAAGAGCGATTCGGCATATACAAGGCGCCATGACCAAAGCCAAATGCAGTTGCAATACGAGCTTGACGACATCGCAGATTTGCAGTACTGGCGGGACAAAGCCAACGAAGCTGTGATGTTCTTAGAAGCCAATGTCGGGATCCTCAATTCTTTACGTGACTTTTATGGGAACCTAGCAAAGCGAAGAAACTTCCCTCATTCACTCAAGACGGGTTGTGAGCACGAGTTGGATGTGTTCCTATCACAAATGGACGAGATCATGAAGGACTTCCAGAGACAGCTCGCGAGAACGAGGTTGATAATTAACATTGTCAACGACAGGAAAGAATTGGTATTGCAACACTTGCAGGCTCAGACTGAGCGGCTCAGTAAGAACATCGGAAGGGAGACCGCTGTGATGCGTATCATTACCATTGTGACTTTATTGTACCTCCCATCCACTTTTGTCTCCGTAAGCCACTCCAATTCCCTTCTATCACCCGTTGCTGACGATTGATAGACATTCTTCAGTAGTGATGTTGTAAAGTATCAGAATCGGGACGCAGAGGGCGCAGGTGGTGACACAGAAAGCTTTTCCGCGCTAGCTCTCAAGAGGTGGCTTCAAGTCGCATTGCCACTGACTGCTTTGACGCTTTTCTGTGCATGGATCTCGATTAAATTCCATGATCAGACCCCAGGCGATCCCGTTGTCGGAATGCTTGGATATGGTGCTCTCGAATGGATCAAATCTTCTGCGGTCATATACTATACCCAAGTACAGGGGCGTTTCCGAGACGTGCCACAGTGGAGGGCATCGATAAAGATAGTGGCAGCAGTAATGCGTGTTCGCGTCCGCATAACCTCGCTCTGGGTCAGAAACACCTCTAGTGCTGGGTTGCCGGTCGAGAGGAACAACTTGCAGCAACCTACACGTTGGTATCGTTCCCGTAAGAAGAACGCAACAATCGCTTGAATAGAAAGGCGATAAATTTGTCAGACAAGTGCTTGGCTGGTACAGAGGGCGCAAAACGATGGTGGTGGCTTCAACATGGCTACCTATGTGTTTGTCATCTCCAGTCTCACGGCCCTGGCGGGCTGTATCACGATGTTGCTTACCCAGTTACTGTAGAAAAAGCATAGGGAGCTTCAATATATAGACATCTTCGTAGTTGATATGTGCTCCGAAACAGGATATATAAAGATCGTTCCAGTGTACTGCGGCATCTCGCACGACCCAGGTATAGGAAACAGAGCTTTGTTCGCGCGTATGAGAACATGAATATGCAATTGCCCACTGAGCATACAGCTATCGCAAAATTTTACCCTCTGTTGGCCGCCACCGACGTCTTGTTCTTGCATGGCTTGTTATCGCGACGGCATCGAGGAGTCGAAGGACACCAGTTAGCTATTTGTTCTCAAGAAGCCTGAAACGTAGAGGAAATTCAGAGACGGTTACTTACACCATAGTAGTAGTCCAGCGTTGCTAATTTACGAAACGTCAGCTCGCCATGCCAAAAGAAATGATATTCGATCTTATTGGCGCTTGGTGTCAGCTGCAGGTGCCTTGGCTGTTGACGTGCCCCGCGTTCAGCCTACCCTCTTCAGGCGCTGGCATAGCCACCGTAGGACCTCATCGCAGGAAAGCACCTACTTTAACTTACATCGCTCCCGCATCGCACCCGTCCTTGTTTTATGATGCCTTGGTCACCCGCATGGATGATACCTGATTCGCACCATACACTTACGTCCTCCGACAGCAAGCACGTATTGTTCGGCATTTACAGCACGTCACCATGTCTGCGCTTTATGTACAGCATCACTCCGGGATCTTAGCGGAATTTCTGGACCTTTTGGAACATCGCTGGTCCTACCAAGTAGCGTGTCAGAACGAGTGCGACGTCGATGAAGGTTGTGATTGCATACGCCATATTGTCCACGTCCAGGCAGTCGTAGAGTGGTGGACCACAAAGACGCCCGACTTCCTAACGCACACAAGACTGCAGCGTCTGCTCGAAGACTTCAAGCTTCTTGGACCACGTTCTCTGATTGTGGAGCAAGGATTGATCTCGGGAAGCCGTGCTTACATTCTAGTTTTCAGCATGTTACTGGAGCTAGGCTATGGCCATCTTTTGAGTCGATTTATCGACTCTGGTATAGACGATAGAAGCCTGGCCAGTATGCAAGAAAGAGATGAACAAGTTTTACGCAAGAGTCTATCCGAATGTGGTAGCAGCATCCAAGTGGAACAAGTCATTGATGACTTTCAGAGGGCGAGGTGGGCCTATTGTCCATTAACGCTGAGCCTGGGCATGGAGGACGACTTGCGCGGAACCAAGACCATTCCTCCATTTTGCCAAAAACTCCGACTAGGACATACCGGAGGTACTGCATCTCTTTATTGGATCGCTGTTCAACAAGAATTGATCACCGATAATAAGCTTGCATCTGCACTCCGAGATTCAATTTATGCTGACGAGATCTATGGAGAGGTGAGCTTCTGGGCCCAATCATTTTTTTGAATGCGCTAACGAATCTGGAGTGTTATCAAATGGTTCTCAAATCCTATAGCGGGAAAAGACGTTCTGAGTTCGAGATAGAGAAGACGGCATTCTTGTATCTGAGCTCGAGTGAACAAGTTCCTATTATAAAATTCCTGGGGTCTTATACACACAGTTATGGCGAAGGTAAAGAGATGGGCGAAACTTACAACCTGCTCTTAGAATTTGGAGAACGAGATCTCTACGAGACATGGGCCGACGAGACGAATGTTCCTCCTGTGCGAGCGGAAGAGATCCTTCAATCGTGGAAATCTCTCTTTGAGGTTGCTAAAGCTATTCGTCATATTCATAACCTCGAGATACGGAGAGGCAAAAGTCTACCCTGGAGATACCATGGGTACGTAATCGTGGGTTTGCAAGTTTCAGACGACTAACTTAGACAAGTTGGCACGCAGACATCAAACCAGACAACATACTTGTCGTTCGCGGACAGCTGAAGCTGGCTGATTTCGGCTTTTCCAGCTTCGCTCCCGTGGTCGAGCGCCGTGACGATTCAGAACCAACAGAATTTATCAGGGGCTACACTGATACGTATGGTGCGTCTACATAGTGTTGAGGATACTCGGATCAGCTCTAACTACCTGCAGGTGCACCTGAAGTGTTTCGTATGAATAAACCGAGTGGGACCTTGTCCGGGGTCTCGCAGACCATCGACACCTGGTCTTTTGGTTGTGTACTATCAGTAGCTGCGACATGGTTAGTACTGGGATATCAAGGGGTGCGTCAATACGAGAAGCTTCGACAGCTATCTCCAGAGAACGACAAGGGCAACGTTGTGTTAGACCGATTCCATGATGGCTTCGATGTACTCCCTGAAGTTGAGAAATGGCACAATTTCCTCCGCGGACACCTTCGAATGTCAGATACGGCAACAGAGCTGGTATTGGACTTGATAGAAACAAAGCTGCTACGAGCAAATCCAGCAGCACGGTACAATATGGAGGAGCTTTGCGACAAATTACAGGAGTTGAGTGCCTGGGCCGAACATAAGATCAAGAGCCTCCGGAAACAATCAAGACATACAGATGCCTTGGTTGCCAGGGCCCTTATGGATGTTGAGGCATTAGCCGAGATGGAGAGATCGTCGGAACGAAATCTCAATCTATCGCAACGGTCTTTTGTCCACATCAAGTCTCTGGAGCCGGTATCGAAGCGAGCAGATAACAAAGATTTGATCAGGATCAAACCTCTTGGCCAGACAGCACACCGCAAACAAATCTTGGACACAATGCTTGAAGAGCATTCAATCATCGAGAGAGATGATGCGCCAGACGCAAGTGGTATTCATAATGGTGCAATAACAGACAGCCCGATTGATTCAGTTTCCCCAATGGAGCTGCAATACCATGGTCGCAAAGCTAAACCCGTGATACCACAGCTTCGAGCACCTGACCAACGTCAGCAAAGTAAACGCCATGACACACCAAACACCTCAAATCAACATGTGATATCGAGCCTCCTCAACACACCACCACCACCATCTAGTCGTCAAAGAAGGACCTTTGATGCTACTTCTCCATCTCACAGCGACGACTCCTTTGCAGGAAGACCTGGACTGCATGTTACAATACCATATTCACCCTTGGTGCGGTACCCTGCCGGACGCGCACAGTCAAATGATACTCTAAAGCAACCGCCTCCATCTGAAGATGAAAGAACCATGGTTCATGATCCCGAGTCATCAAGCGTATCAACGTCAGAGAAGACTGCTGACGCGGCAAAACCTCATGCGCAAATGACCGAACAGAGCACCATCAACCGCCGCTTGGAAGATCAGAACTCATTCGCACCGAATCATTTAATCTACCATCAACGAGGGGACCTTTCTGGCACGACTAATACAAGTCTTATGCAATCTGCAGTAGACCATAAACGCATACAAGAGCCAACCATTGAGGCAGCTGATATGTCTGCACATACTCCAGAGATCGTTCCCTCGATAACACTATCACAGAGTGAGAATACCGAATCATCTCAGAATCAATTAGCGGTATCTCAATCAAGCTCTCACGCTCACGAAAAGCAGCTTGCAGAGGAAAGTCCCAACCCGCACGCATACAATTCATCAGGATACAACAGTCCTCTCTTACTAACACTTCCAACAACTGTATTATCCTTGCCCTATGACATCTGTCTCAGGAGAAAGGATTTGGACGAGAAAGTCACAAAGGGGTTGGCAAAGGGAGTCGCGAGATTGAAGGGCAGTCTTGGCATCGAAACCAGAACCCGAGATTCTAGTCTTATATGGACCTTCGGTGATCCGCGCGAGCTGGTACGTTCGATCCAACGTTTTCACATATTCAACTAACATGACTCAGATCTTCGTTGTGGACAACGGGTGGACAATGTCCAAACACTGGCCGATCGTCATATTCGTCGCAGAAACGCTCGCCAAGAACGCCGCTGGCCTGGATAGGAGTGGTTTCGATGTCAAATTCACAGTTGATGGGCATACACATAACCAAGAGCGCCTAAAGGGTGACTTGGGTCGAAAGAAGCTAAAGAAGGCTTTGAGGGCAGCGTGGCCAGAGTACAAAGAGAACAACCATGTCACCACAGACATGGCCAGAGTTTTTAATGACATTTCTCAGGACTGGCGCCGTGGCGGCCAACCCGCAACGACATTACTTGTTTTTACTGACGGCGTTTGGTCCAACACAAACCTCGATTCTTTGAACAAGATCATCCTCGATATCGCCGAGAAAGACCGATCGCATGTGGGAAATCGTCACTTTAGCATACAGTTCATTCGATTCGGCGATGAAGAAGCTCAGAAAACTCTACTACAAACGCTCGATGACTGCCTATGCGTTGCTCATAATCTGAGGGACATCATCGACCATTGCTCATGGCGTGCCAAAGTCGACAAGATGTTCAAGGGGAGCATCGAAGGCTACTTTGACGAACAGGATTCCGATGAAGAACCCATCTTGTACGATTATAAGAAGCTTGTTGATCTATTTAATACTTTCAACAGAGCCGAAGATCCTACGCGAACATCGCATCGCTCTTCTACCTCCCTTTCCAATAAAGGGGGCTTCGCAAGAAGATAATGATGGACATCGTCCTCGATACCATGATTCGCATTCTTTATTTTGTCCCTGCGCATGCACAGCTCGTGTCTGTTTGCGCATAAGTCTTTTTCTTCTGCTCACATGCGCTACGATACTCAGCGCTTGTCGCTACCTGCGCTTTTATACCATTCATTGTACATGTCTTGTATCAGTTTCTAGAGTTTGGCATTTCGCGGTTGGAGCACTATACCCATAGCATCGGCGTTTTAGAGTCCAATACTATCTTTTGTTGCGCAAAGGATCAGTATCAAGGCATATTCTTCCTGCAGGCGCAAGTACCGTATCGCATAGTTCCCATATGTCAAACAAACTTACATGCGTGCGACTCGTTTCTACAAGACGTCATCCTCCATCTCTTCACGCTCTCACAAGATTCTGGGACATATAAACAGCGCCTATGAAGCGAAGACTCTATTTTGAGTAACGTTTTATAACCACCCTCCGTCTTCCTGTCTCACGACCAGAAGGCAAAGCAACGTGGCGAATCTTAAGCTTTTCCATCTTCCTGACGCCTCTTTTCAAATACCTGCTATGCCTCGCAGCAGTCCGAACAGGATCTGGAGTATACGGCCTCGCATCAAATCTGCGCACCAACGGGATAGGATCAACCTTAATCTTGGCTGGCTTACGTCGGCGGGCGCGGCGCAGAAGCTCCTTCGCCCGTACCGATAGCGTCGGTTTTACGGGCGTGTAAGAGTTGACGATACGGGCAGGTGGCGGTTCGCTGGGGGGAAGGGTGATGAAATTGTAGGCTTTGGTGTTATGGGCACGTTTGCGGCGGTATGCTCGGTTTGTTTCGTGTGCGATTGCGGAAGTTACTTCTCTAGACGGTGGTTGAGAGGTAGTTCCACTGGAAGTAGACTGGCTTGAAATCTCACCTTGGTTCTGAGTAGAAGGCTCAGAACTTGTCGAGGACTCGGAATCTGCAGAGGGCTCAGGGTTTGTCGTAGGCTCTGAGCTTGGAGGCGTCGGCGAGTCTTGCGATGGCCGCTGGTCCCCTGATGCGACGTGAACCTGAGTACCATTCTTAGAGCTCTTAGCCATCTTCCTAGCTCTGTTGGTCGTGTTGAGTAACTTCCTTTTGAGCTTAGGGTATTCAGGCCTTTTGAAAGAAGGCCATTTCGTCTTCAGCTCATCGGTTGGTGTGGCGCTATGTGTTTGGGCGATGCTGGTATCCTTTTTTGTCCAAGCATCATTTGTTGTCGTGCGAAGAGTGCCCTTGACAGCAACGCCACCAGTAGGCCCCTCAATCCATACATCATATATGCTGCCATTCTGCAACTTCTTCTTCTCCGAACAGCATATGCGCATTTCCTCGTCGCAATAAAGCGGTGCTAGGTTGCGATATTCTATGGACTCTGAAACTTGCTTCCCTTTCGTTTGTTGGTGCACGTAATGATTCACCGTTTTCAACATGAGGGTCAATGAAAGCGGCCCGTGAACTAGCAGATTACGGTGGCCCTCGACGTTACGAGCGTAGTCGGGATCGAGGTGGATGAGATGGGCGTTAAATGTGAGAGCAGAGAAGCGGAAGAGAAGGGCGCGGTTCGGTGTGAGGGTGTGCGAAAAGTCGGGGTTTCCAGGGGCTGTTAACAGTCAGTAGATAGCCCCAATGGTCTGCGAGGATACGCACGATCTAAGTACTTGACAGTCGCCATTTGGCCAGCTTTGACAGCCTCGAGTTCTGCAGCGGTACGTTCCTTGAAAAAGACCAGGTTGCGCTCCTCTTTTAGAACAGCATCGCCCCAGCCATCGTCAACCTCAGCACGCGATTGCTGTGTGAGGTCTTCCCGGACCTCTTGAGAGTGCACACTGACGCCCGGTGGTCTCTTGCCGTGCTTCCCCTTGTCGACACCTCTCTCTGCGCCTTCAAAGCCTGCGAAGCGCCGCTCGATTGTGACAAAGATCTTGGCGGTATCGCCCTCTCCATGTAGTCGTACATGCTTTATTTGCTCTGTACCAACCATGACCGTGCCTGCTGTACAGCAGCGAGCGTATGCGAGATAGCCATTAGGTTTCAGCTGTATCGAGCCGCCAGCCCACATGCGCCGCACCCATGGCTCGCCTGGGCTATGTGTTGCATCTGTCCCGTCTGGAAGTAATTTGAGGGTCGGCTCCGCCGGATTGAACCATATCAAGTGATCTCCAAAAGTCATCGGTGAACCGCTGTAGTTCAGGGAACGGCACCATGATCGAGGCAAGAATCCTGCTAATGTTTGCGAGAGCTTAATCCCGTGCGTGTCGGTGAGTTGGTCACGAATATGAGTAACGTCTCGTTGCAGCAATTCGCTCTGCAGCTGTTGGAACCATGGCGGATCGCTCGAGTTGGCTGAAGAATAGCATCGCAGCGGTATTCGTCGCCATTGTATGCGATTTGTGTGTCTCCTGGCGATGCGAGGTGTGCACGGCGTCCGGAGCAGCATTGGAAAGGAAAGTTTGCGGGCAACGCCAAATCCGAGGTAGATGCTATCCTTGGGCGGCTCTTGGCGACGTCATGACGTAGGCGACGAGACTCTCCAAATTCCATCATGTATGCGCCCTCTGACTATCAGACATGGTCGCACTTCGAATTTCGCACGCTCGTCCAGGATGGGCGTTTGCGAAGCTGCCAACATCAAGCGTTCCATTTCTTCTATCCGTCAATGCCATGCGAGGCTGACCGCTTCGCTGCGACCCACTTGTCAGCAACAAATCCATCGTCTTCACACCGACATGGCATCAACATATCTTAGCACTGAATTTGCATCGGTTTGAGTCCGCGTCACGCGTCTTGGCGTGTTTGACTGGCTGCGTCTTTCGGCTGTACATGAGCGTCGCACCGTCTTCACATCAGTCTTGCCTTGTCTTCACCGCCAACACCGTCATTCCCTCGCGAACAACGTCTTTATCTTATAAGTCAGTCTTCAGTATGTGTGATTCTTGCCAAACTTGTGGATTGCTGTCTCATGTGCGTCTGCACCGCGTTCGTCATGCTAAGCCACGGAAGCCAACAGCGACTATCACGGCAGAATCAACCGCATGCGCATGAGGTGACGGTTTCCATCCATGTGAACAACGAGACGCCGCACACCGTCACTCACTCCACGTGTCTGAGTCCAGGAAGTGCTGGCCGCCATCTTCACGTTCGCAAGCTCACCTGCACAGGAATGATGAGCCAGATGGAGCTTTTGGAGTGCCCCATGTGCAAGTTCACTGTGCTTCCAAAAGATGACTACATGCTTCAATTACATTTTGAGCAAGCGCATACCGAGGATTCTCCTTTCGTGATCGAAGACGACCCTGAACCGTTACCACCGACCTTGGTCCCTAGACCTTCCTCAACTCAGCACGACACCGAGGACACGCCTTCCTCTGACGACTCGGAAGAAGAGGAAAGCGCTGTAAAGTGCCCTGATCTTGACTGCGGCGAACTTGTTCCTCTCTCTGACTTCAACGACCATATCGAATACCACAACGCAGAAACTTTATCATTTGACGAGACCACAGGAAAGTATCATTCTCGGCGTTCATCCGCTACTATGCAAAGCTCGACCTCCTCTCGTCGTTCACATGCGAGCCGAGCAAAGACAACAACATCTGAGCGAAGTTTGAGCACAGAATTATCAGATACGTTGAAGACCGAGGCTCATAGCCGCAAGTCCAAGAGGCACACCCATCGTCAGAGGCGTGATACCAATGATAGCGAGAAGAGCACTATTGGAAGGAGCATCCTAGGCTTCAACCCCTTTGCGAAAGCTGACCGAACCATCAAGCCGCCAATCAAAAGTGCCCGCTTGGGGGTTAGTTCATCGTCCTGACAGTAAAACGTAACTGACTCTTCCAGAAATCCGAGCTTGGACCATATGCCTGGGAGAAACGAATGCCTAGGTGGCTGCACGACCAGCTTGAGGCGGGTCCAAAGATCACTGCGGTTAACCGTATTGGCCGAGATGGCCGTCTCATCAAGTATGACCAGGTGCAAAACGAGACGCCAGGCATTATACCCATCCTTGCTCAATTATCCGCTCTCGATCGTTCCGTTAAACAAGCTTACTACTGTCACCCGTCGACACTCCATGTTGGCAAAACGCCCCATGAAGGTGGCTTTTGTGGCTATCGGAATATACAAATGTTGCTGTCCTACATTCAAGGCGCAAAGGCTCAGGGCCACGAAGAGTTTCCTGGGCGGCTCCCAACAATTCTGAAAATGCAAGACCATATTGAAGACGCCTGGGACAAAGGTATCAATGAGATTGGTCGTGTTCAAACTGGCGGTATACGTGATACTAGAAAGTACATCGGCACACCTGAGGTAATAACCTATATCCCTATGCCTCATTGTGTCCCGCTGACATGGTCTAGGCTCAAGCTTTCTTTTTGAACTCCGAGATTAATTGCGCTGTCGAGCAGTTCAGCGACAACAAAGACCGCGACGTTGCAGCCCACGAACTACTTCTCGCCGCCATGGAGCGATACTTTGCCCGAGCAGCCGCCAGCGATGGGTCTAACGTTAACAAAACTCTTCTACCCCCCATCTATCTTCAACAACCAGGTCACTCTATCAGCGTCATCGGTTTTGAGCGTCACTTGAACGGCTCATGCAACCTGGTAGTCTACGATCCCATGTATCACACGAGCCCTGCTATGCATAAGCTGCTTGGCCGAAAGAATATCAGGACAGCTCGACCTGAAGTCTTGCATGCATATCGTCGTGGCGTTGGAAAGCTCAGGAAATACGCCGCTTATGAGATCTTGATGTATGCCCACTAGTCGGTAGCTGATTGTTACATGCTGACTCTGCGCAGGCTTACAGCGACACCGCCTTTGTTTCCTGCTTGGGATGTATGAGCATCCATCTCCAAGCCTCTGCTCCTATATAATTATCTACTTGGCACTCGTCAAATGCACAGTCGCACTCTGACGCCTCTACGATTCCTCCATCCCTCCCATTTTTCTTTTACAATGACTTTCACTAAAGATCTTCTCTTTAGGTGCTTCGTCAGTTCCCCGACTGTCGCTTCGTGTACGCCTTCTTCCGTGCTCGTACCCTCGGATACGATGTCTACCCAGAAGATCACTTCCTTCAAAATTTCCCGTGGCAGTTGTATGGCGGACTCTGGTCGTGTGATGACGCTCGCTTTGCCAGAGCGGAGCCGATGAACGCTCTTACGGCTTTGGCTTTACGTCGAATCACGAGCGAAGGGTCCTCCAGCTGCAGTAATAACAACAGTCCTACAAGTCCTACGAATTTCTTCACAAACAGCAGCTTCCAGCACACGCCAACGGACGAAGATGACCGGCTTCCTTCTTGGGTGGGTTCACTTGATGGATCTGCGAATGGCTTTGTGAGCAGATCGCAGTATGCTAGTAGCCGCCCTGTCTACGATATGGGTGCTTTGAGCGCTGCGTTGCCTCAGCCCAGTCTTATGAGATCACACCTATCACTTCTGACAGACCTCGGAAGGAAATATCCGGGCTTTCCTACACCATTGTCTCCTACTTTGACGGCAAGAGAAACCTACCCTTCACCCGCATCCGATGCCGGAAGCGGGCTTGCAACACCTCGCGCTCTGGGTTCCGCAGTGCGTACGGTGAGCGCAATGAGTACCAACAGCTCGAACATATACGGGCCTCCTCGCTGTTACGACTTGGGCGGATACGGCCAGTGCTCACCACAAATGGGTCTCATTGATGAGGTTCTCACGAAACCGGAAACACGCAATGGCTGCCACACTCCATCAACATCGTCGCAGGGTATTGGAGGTCTTGCAACTCCCCCAACAAGTCCATCAAGATGTGTATCCCCACGTACCGTCATGCTGAAGAAGATAGCTACAAAGCAAGGTCTCCCGGAGCTGTCGCCCAATTCCATGCGCGATTCAGGTTCTAGACTTGAGTCTCACACAAGCACTCGCATTCCCGGCGCATACCCTGCCTCTCCGCCTTCATCTATCCGGTCTTTCCAATCAGCGTCGTACCGTCAAACAGCGTGTCCGTCTTTCCCTATCGCCAACGGAGTAGAATCTGAAGCGACTTCACCCATTGATCCTTGTGGTACCATGCTCTTCTACACGTCGAACCGCAGTATCGACTCGGGCCTTCTGGGCGTCCACCCTCTCTCTGAGCCTCAAGTCGCCGAGTACCGATTCTGGCGTCCTTGTGGCCGGCGCATCTGCGGGTTTGGGTGCGGCGGCGCGAATGTAGGAGAGACTGCCGCTGCAAGGAGGCTGTTCAAAGAAGTCGAGGAAGTCAGTCCTGTGGTCGAGCAGGAAATAAAAGAGGAAGGGGAGCTAGAGAGAGACGTGGACTATGAACACGGTCTTGACGGCGCGAGCGATGGAGGCTACGGCAATGGTGGGGGCGAGTTTAGCACGAGTACCTGGGCTGGCCGCCGGCTAGTCATGGATTGGAATCAGTTCTTGTCGGGTTGTGAGAGGGAAGGCGTCGCGCAGTTCTAATTGGGTATAGATGGAGCGAAGAGCATCATTGCGACTGGAGCGCATGAACAAGGTTGTTGGTTCCCACTAGGTCAATCGCTTTTTTCTAGGTATTGTGAATGTTGTTGCGCTGCTTCTTGATCTTGTCGTGCTTTGTAAGGCGCATAGTGCCATGTTCAGCTGCCCATAAGCATAAGCGGGGCTAGGCGTAGCGTTACTGCGTCTTGCAGGGGACGGCTACCAACACATGTATGGTATGGTGTTTTCGTGTCAAAATCTATTACTAGGCCAGTGACGTATCTTGCCGTTCGCGAATCCCGTTAGACTGACATGCCCCAATCGGCGATGATGTTCAGCTAATCACCCGATGCATGTTCTGCCAGCACCCGCGGCGCTGCAAAGATCGAAATCGAGTGCGATCTGCCGGCCTAGACCGCGTAGACTCTTCTACCTCATATGCCCTGTTCTTCGCTCTCAGCAGTTCGACTCGACGTTCCTGGTCTCAGGTTGCCTCTTGACAGGCACGCGCTCGTGGGGTCGTGTTCTTTGAGCCCTGGCATGACGTCACGCGGATCTTCCGTCTCTGAGCACGCTTCTTCCCACCAGCTGCTTTCGCTTTGATACAGGCCGAGCGCATGCCCCGGAACCAGCGTCATGGAGAACCTCGACAAGCTATCTGCGACGGGCTTGCCAGTGTTCGATCTCAATGAGGAGAACCTACAGCGCAAGGACTGGTGAGAAGACAACGACTATGCAAGCGCTCTGGTTGTGTGCCAGTACTGACCGACCCAGGACTACAACACCCATAGGCGCACGCGAGTCGTGGCCCATTGCCTTAACATGCCTCGTCAACACATGTGTGCTGCCTATGCCCCACTGCGCCGCCATCTTCTGGGGCAAGGACATGATAGTCATCCACAACCTTGCCTGGGAGAAAGCCAGAGGCGGTCTTGACGGGCAAGCCACGAAAGCGCGTGACAGCTACGACCATGAAGCACTCGGCACGCTGCGGACGGTGCTGAGAGGACGAACGGTCAAGGTAGGTAAGCATCGCACCATGTTGACGTACAAATTATGCGACGTACTGACAGTCTAGCCGCCAGGTATTTCCTCAAAAACTTTGCGGAAGAAAAGAACCAGCAGCTTCTCCTCAGCACTATCTTAGACGAAAGCGGCACACGACAGGGCGTACTGGCCCAACTCCTTGAAAATCAGAACGTGGACCGCTACATACCCATTGAAGGTTTGGACGAACTCTCGCGACAGCATCCAGGAAGACAGGTCAAGGATAAAGAATCCCAGCAGCAAAGCAAGCACAAGAGCACAGAGCAGGCCGATTCAATGTCGACCAGCATGTTCCAGCGCTTTGCCGAGCTGCTGCCCAATGGCCTGGCCATTCTTGACAAGGACGCTGAAGCCATCTTCGTCAATGACGGCTTCTTCAGGCTGACGACCAATAAGGGCAACAACGAGTTTCGCTCGTGGCCAGAGAGCATACATCCTGACGACTACGAAGACGTCATGACTGCTTATCGCAAAGCATTCGAGAGTCGTACTGAACTGCAGATAGAGTTTAGATGTGATGTCGCAGAGCCCGAGGAAATGAAGTCCAAAGGAGAGCAATGGAGATTATTCCTGCTGAAGCCTCTGGCTGAGGAGGTCGAATCCGGTTTTATTAGCGCTGTAATCGATATCACCGACATCAAACAAGCCCAACTAACTCAGGAGAAAGCCGCCAATGACGCCAGAGATCGCAAGGAGCAGCAAGAGAGATTCATTGACATGGTTTCGCACGAAATTCGGAATCCTCTGTCGGCTGTTTTACACTTGGCCGAAGAAGTCAGAGAAATCACAAAAGAGATTGGAGCCGATCACGAAGACGTTCGCGACCAGGTAGCCGATATATTGGATGCAGCCGACACTATACTTCTCTGCGTATCACATCAGAATACTCTTGTAGACGACATCCTGTCTTTTTCCAAGCTCGACTCTATGATGCTATCTTTGGTACCTCGACGTGAGTGTTCCCACAGCTATGTTGTGTTATCTGTTTGCTGAACTGTCGTAGCAACAAAACCAAAGTGGGAGTTTTCCCAAGCGCTTCGAGTTTTCCATTCCGAATTCAAGGCGAAAAACATCAAATTCCACTACGCTATGGATGTTTCATACGAGGAACAAAAAGTGGATAGTGTTGTCGCGGATCTTAATCGCATGAAGCAAGGTAAAGACCACCCAATATGCCATCGAATCTTAGTAACATCTCTAGTTTTGGTCAACCTGATAACCAATGCTATCAAATTCACCTCCAAGAAGAATGGCGACCGTAATATCACTGTATCCATGGGCGCATCCGTTGAGCGACCTACATCTTACCCACCCAACGTCATCTACTTCAGTGAAGAGAAAGAAGCGTTTCATCTGGATTCAACCATGACGTCGGAATGGGGTTCTGGGGCCGCCATGTATCTGATGGTAGCTGTTAAAGATACTGGCATAGGTATCAGCAAAGAAGGCCAAGCCAAGTTATTCGAACGTTTTAGGTACAATCCGCGCTCTTGGAGACAGTCGGTTCGCAATGCTAATCATGCATCAGACAAGCGACACCGAAAACACAAGAGAGATATGGCGGCTCAGGTCTCGGTCTTTTCATATCACGCAAATGTGCGTTATCGTATTCACCGCAGTTATTTCATAGCTAATTCGTCAACAGTATGCACATTACACGGTGGAGACATTGGCGTGAGTTCGAAAGAGGGAGAAGGTTCAACATTCGGTTTCTTCTTCAAAGTACGTCGAGCGACTGGCGGGAATGATGAGGGACGACCTTCAGGACAATCACGAAGTAACTCGGAAACATCCAATTCATCTTCCCGTCCAGGCGAATCTGGATCGCGACCATCTCGTCCAGGTATTAGTCGTGCAAATTCGAATCTCTCGAGCATAAAAGAGCGAAACGACGAGCGCCCTGAAGCAAAATCACTGGCCAGCCATCATGGTGTCGACTCCGAAGAGGTAGAGCCATCACTTAAAGATCCGCCAGTAGAAAATCGACCGGAAGCACACCCTGAGTCGAACGAAGATGCGCGCTACAAGGAGACGCAGAAGGCTACAGAAGAGATCAAAACAATCAAACCAAACGTGGAGAAAAGGCTGCCTGATTTGAGGAGAGGCGAAACGCACCGGCAAGAAGAGGACGCTTTAGAAGTCACGAGATCTCAGAGCGATAAACGTTCTGAAGCTACACATACTCTTCTTCTTGTCGAGGATAATCTAATCAACCAGAAGGTTCTGCGGCGGCAGCTTCAATCCCGCGGCTTCCAGGTCTTCACCGCGAACAACGGTCAGGAAGCGATCGATGCAGTAGCCGAGCGTGGACAAAGGGCAGATAACGGCCCCGACGACCGCAACTATTTCGACTGCATACTCATGGATCAGGAAATGCCTATAAAAGACGGCAATGCCGCAACACAAGAGATTAGGCAGCTACAAGATGAAGGCAAGGCTGGATACAGTCATATCCTGGGTGTTTCTGCAAATGTACGAGAGGCGCAGACGAACAGCATGCGTGAAGCTGGTATGGACGACGTTATTTCCAAACCGTTCAAGGTAGACGACCTTGTCAAGAAAGTCCGTGGCTTGGTTTTGAACGGTGGCGGCGGCTCGAAGCACGACAACAGACCAAATGGTGCCTCAAATACCGAAGAAGATGACAAAAGTGGCGACCCAAAGGACAAGGATGGCGGTCTGCATCCACGAGATGCAGAAAGACGGGAGGAAAATATACGTTCGGGCAACGAACGAGAAAATCGAGAGCGAGGAGGCGAAAGGTCAAGATCCCGAGCTACCGTAAGGACAGGGAACGTAACACACCAGAATGAGTCTAAAACGCACGAAAATCATTCATGAGCTGGATAGTCATTGCAGGCGGGAGGAAGAAACACCAGCATGGTCACGTTTGGGCTACATGGTGTTATTCTAGGCGGAATAAACGATTTAGGATTGCATTGCAAGGTGTTCAGGATTCGTTCATCTAGATAGATACGAGTGACATGGCTGGATGAGAAATGAATGTACTGTTCGAATCGCACTGTAGGAAGTGTCGAACGTTTGCGCTATTGACTGCAGTGCTGCTAAATCGAGTGTCTACACTACTATTATGAGTAGCCATGATGGTTGTGATGCTTAGCAGGAAGTGAGGTTATCACGCAAGAGCTCTATTGTTACTCGAGTCATGTACAGTACATCCCACTTCACCCCACCTTTACCCCAAACATCCATCATCACAGCCGTCGCCATGCCTACCACGCTTGTGTACGCGTGCAATTATAATCCACGACATATTCTCTGTCCATTCTAGCATTGCGACCTACCTTCTACAAACCCCGCACACAGCATGTCGAAAGAATTCCAAGATAAAGTCGTCCTGGTTACAGGTGCTGCGAGCGGTATCGGGTACATCTCTGCCTTCCTTCCCTCTCCTCTTCTCACACGGACCCAAATATGTGCATCCCACTAACACAAACAAAAGCCGCGCAACTGCCCTCAAACTCTCCTCCCTCGGCGCCTCCATCTCCCTCTGCGACGTCAACTTCCCCAGCCTCAGCGCCGTAGCTTCAGAATGCGAAACACCCACCCTCACACGAAGAGTCGACGTGAGCTCCGCCGCCGAGGTTCAGGAATTTGTTGACAGCACCGTCAAGGGACTGGGTCGATTGGACTACGTTTTCAATTGCGCTGGCGTGAATCCCACGAGCATAAAGCTCGAAGACACCAGCGAAGAGTATTGGGATAAACTCGTCAATACGAACCTCAAGGGCGTGTTTCTTGTTACGAAGGCCTGTCTTCCGTATCTGAGTCGTGGGTCCGCTATCGTCAATGTGAGCAGTGTATCCGGCATACGCGGTTCAGCTTTCCAATCCGTATACTGCACGACGAAATTCGGACTGATCGGCATGACCAAATCGCATGCTCTGGAATTTGGTCCCAGAGGAATCAGGGTCAATGCTATTTGTCCGGGCTATATTGATACGCCGTCGAATGCGGGTATCGTGAAGGGAGGCGAGGCAGTGGAGAGGATGAGGAATGGCAATGCGTTGGAGAGGCTGGGAGAGCCGGAAGAAGTGGCGGATGTCGTTGCATTCTTGTTTGGAGAAGGAGCGCGGTATGTTAATGGAGCTGTCGTGGAGATTGATGGAGCGATTAAGATGAGTAGTACTACGAGTAAGTGAAAGGGGTCTGCGGATGCAGAGAAATGGCATCTTGCATATCTAGAGACGTTCAATCATGGTGTTTCACATGTTGAGTTTGTGCATAGAGTTTTGTATGCTGAGGCTTGAGATCAAAGCCATCCAATGGGAAGTCGAGGTGGAGAAGCAACCCGGTCACGTGCCATGGAGAGCCGCACGCTAGCGCAAGGTTGTCGCATGTCGAAAGTTCCACCGCGACATGTCTCACCACAACTCCAACACCACAACCATGACAGAAGTACAAGAATCCACACAAACGTCGCTTGCGGCAGATACATCTCTCGCACCGACCGCGTCGACCGAGCTTGTTACGACGACAGAACAGACAATCATCACGACCAATGCTGAGGGCAAAAAAGTCAAGAAGATCATCCGTCGCAAACGGAGACCGGCGCGTCCACAAGTCGATCCTGCGACGATAAAGCCCCAGGAAGTTGCGCAGACGGGTAACATTTACAACGTTTGGTACAACAAGTGGTCTGGCGGTGACAGGGAGGACAAGTACCTCTCCAAGACAGCCGCCCAGGGACGCTGCAACATCGCAAAGGACAGCGGATACACAAAAGCCGACAAGACGCCTGGGTCTTACTTCTGCCTCTTCTTTGCGCGTGGTATCTGCCCCAAGGGTGTGGACTGCGAGTACCTCCATCGTCTGCCTACTGTCACCGACATCTTCCCAAGCAACGTCGATTGCTTCGGGCGCGACAAGCACGCCGACTACCGAGACGACATGGGTGGAGTAGGAACCTTCCAAAGACAAAACCGAACCCTCTACATCGGACGCATCCACCCCACCGACGACATCGAAGAAATCGTCTCGCGCCACATGCAAGAATGGGGCGAAATCGAACGAACCCGAGTCCTCACAGCCCGCGGCGTAGCCTTCGTCACCTATACCAATGAAGCCAACTCGCAGTTTGCCAAAGAAGCAATGGCGCACCAGTCTTTCGACCACAACGAAATCCTAAACGTCCGCTGGGCAACCGTAGACCCCAACCCACAAGCCGCGAAACGCGAAGCCCGCCGCATCGAAGAACAAGCCGCCGAGGCGATCCGAAAAGCCCTTCCCGCAGCCTACGTTGCCGAACTAGAAGGCAGAGATCCCGAGAGCAAGAAGCGCAGGAAGGTCGAAGGCAGCTTTGGCCTACAAGGCTACGAAGCACCCGATGACGTATGGTACGCAAAAGAAAAGAGTGACTGGGAAGCAGCCAAGCAGCTGGAATCAGGCGGCATGGGCGAGCGCATGATGATCGAGAGTGCAGAGTCGGCCTACCAAGACGGTGATAATATTGGTCAAGAACAAGAGAGCTCGACTGCACAGCAGGGTAATGGCATTTTATCAGGGTCTACACTGGCGGCGCTCAAGGGGTTCAAGGCTACGCCGACCAACAAACGGCCTGCGCCTGTTGCGGGACCGCTTGTGGATTATGGTAGTGACAGTGATTGAGTGTGGGGTTTGCATATTGGAGTCAATGAGATTGAGAGAGAAGCATGTATTGTGTGTTTTGGTGCACAAAATCTTGGGAATATGGGAAGGAAGCATCTCATGGCGTAGGCATAGTTAATTGATACCCGTTCTTTTGCGTGTCACAGCATATGCAATTGACAATGCTACGGAGGTCCTATTCTCAGTTTCTTCGGCGCGCCTGACTTCCTCTTCTTCTTGGTCGCAGCTGTTGCTTGCTGTGTTCGAGTTTTCAGGGGGGGCGGTGGACTTTGGACGACTGGCCTTCTTCGCGACCTTAGCTTGTTTCACGACATTGGCCCTCTTCACGTCAGCTCTCTCTAGAGCCTCGATCCTCTTCGCAGCATCAGCCTTCTTCTTCGCCACCGCCTTTTCCGTCTCCTCCTGCTTCTCTCTAACGTTCTTGACCATCTCAAACTTTCTCTTCGCCCTTTTCAAAATATCGCTTGTCTTTGGGTAACTCCTTCCTTCCACTGGCTTCCCGTTCCCTTTCTCCTTGATGTAGGCCTCCATCATCTCTAACCCATACCAATCTTGCTCGACGTTCGCCTTGTAGTCTTCATGTCTTGCCCTTTCTAACCTCCAACCCTCTGTACCACATTTGTATCTCAACCGTGAGCCTTGCTTCTGCATAGAATCAAAGTCACCAACAACAAAACGGGTGGGCTGTACTTTGAGATCAACAAAGATATTCGAAGGCTTGATGTCGACGTGCACATAGCCCAAGAAGTGTATATGTCGAATGCCCTGTCTGATATCCTGCAGACATTTTTCGGCGTCAAAAGTGCGTCTCTCAGCTACCAGTTCGCCTAGAGTCATGTCGTACTTCTGGAACAATAGCGCCATGATGCGTTTGCTCTTCAAGTCGTAGTCTACACCACGATATCGACATATGTTTGGATGTGGGTTTTTACGTAACATCTCACAGTTTGCAATCTCCCTCGTTACGATGTCTTTGAGCCAACATGGTGTCCCGAATAGCTCAGTGGAGTAGCGGAGATGATCCATCGTTTTGGCATATAACCTGTTATTTTTCAGGTATTTGGCGGATGTCATCGTTGAGTTTGTGTAAGTCGGTCGGACGTTTGAAATGTTTATCAAACGCGGCGGTGTGTCCCAAGTGTATGGGTCGGGATCGGGAGCGCTCTTGTCGCTGGGCTTTTCGGTCTCTGCGTACCAAAGGCTGTCGAGAAAGACTGTTGAACAGAAGATTGCTCGGATCGTTCCATCATAATCTCGCCTTTTGTGAAGTACCAGGCCGTTCTTGATGGGCCACGCGGGTTCCGCTGAGCTAAGCGCCACAGGGGGACGAGACGCTGGAGCCATGGCTTTGTTGGGCCGTGGGATCACAACAAGAGAAGTTGATGAAACAAGTTGCGGGTTGCTGGTATATTCAATGAGCGTATGTACTGTGAACCTACGTTGACTCGTAATAGTGCAGTGTCGTTAGCACAGCATTTCACTATTTCACTGTGTCGGAAGTGGCAGTGTTTTCTGTCTCGAACTTAGCACCGTTCAATCATCTCTCCTTGTATCTATGTCGTTAAGCTGTATAGTCACGGTACAAGACAACTACACCGTTCATAATGCGAGGTTTTTTCTTCTTGCGAGCCTGAAGTTTTCTCCCTAATCACCTTGAGCGCTTGCGTTACGTTAAAAGCTCTAGTATTGGTCCCGAAAACCCAACATATCGATCATAGCATTATGTTCAAGTTCGTCGGCGAACTCATGGGCGTGGATAAGGAAGAACGGGCATGGCCGTCGATGCAAATAGTAGGCCACCGTACTTACCACGAGAACTCTATCCCCCAGACATGGGTATTGGCTCACCAGAACGGACGACTGTATCTCGGAATCAAGGAAGGCACCATGTCCAACAGCCAAGCCGACTGCACTGACCCTTCGCTCTGGAGAGATCCAGAAACCTGTTTGCCCCCTCCCGAACTCGATCCCGCCAACTTATATCCAAAGGTTCTGCCTCGTTATAACCTCTTCCATCCCCATAAACATGTGGCAGGGGACGTTTACAAGAAACAAGGTACTATAATGAAGGCGGATCGTCGGTATCTTTGGCAGGCCCTCAACACAACTTTTGTAGCACATACCACTGCGCGGGAGATTGATGCTTGTCAGATACTCGATTCGCAGCCGCATAAAAGCATTTGCAAGTATTACGGTGTGGAGACTAGCAGTGTGCTCCTATTCAAGTACCGCAACGAAACCATCAACCTGACCATGGACCAGGGGCGTGTCTTGAACCTAGTGTTCGAGAAGTACGATTGTAACCTTCGGGAAGCAATCGAACGTGGCTATCCTATACACATCCGGGATTGCTTGCAATCGATAGCTGCGGGTATACAGCACATGCACTCCCTGAAGCTTGTTCATGGGGACGTCAAACCCGAGAACATACTTGTCAAGTGGTCAAACAGCGCACATGATGCGATGGCGTTGCGGTATGTTATAGGAGACTTTGACAGCACCCAATGGAAGGGCTCAGTGATTGGTGGCAAATACGGGACTCCGTTCTGGTCGCGAGACAAGAAACCTGGAGTAGACATTGTGGAAGAAGACGATGACTGGTTCGGTTTTGATCAGTTGAGGAAGTGGTTGGTGTGTTTTACCACTGACTCGCGCCAGAAATCGGAAGACTATAGGGGTATCGGGAAAAACATTGGAGGAACGAAGGATAGGGAGAGCACAATCACCTATAGCTCTATTTAAATGATGTAAATACAGACTGAAGCAATAATTTATCGAGAAAAATGATTAGAAGTGAAAGATGGTCAAGGAAAAGGAATTAGGAAATGATTCCTTTGTGAAGTCGTGCCTGTGGTCACCAGATTCGAAAAGATCTTCGTATGGCACTCTCAGGGGGTAAACATTGAGCAAACAGAACCATATCCTCTAATGCTGCTACCGTGTATGAGTAGAGAAGGATTGAAGTATGGAATGTATATCCGATCAAAAAGCCGGTGTAAATCATGAACGGAATGGAGAGTTGCATGTGACGGACGTGCTAGATGTGAAACGCGTCATATCATGAGTAGTAGTACCGTTTGCGTTTTGTTGTGAAACCGCCTTAGCGGGCTGCACCTGCATCGCTTATGTGCTATCGGTATGTTGTTGTGGGGTTTCTTAGCGCTAAGCAACTGTATGCGTACAGATCAGCTCAGCCTAATGAACAAACCGCAACGCAATCTTGGAAGTCCAGAATCAATGCCTACAGCAGCCTGCTAAACTACGAATCCGGTGAAAGCGATATTACCATCTTTGCAAAAGCTCGATAGCCACCGCACAGGATTCCATAGGCCGTCGCCCTGCAAGACATCGTCCTATGTCTATCGGTAATGCGTCGAGTAGTTTGTGGTTACCGTTTCCACTCAGACGATATTTCGCACAAACTGAGCCTGCAAACTATCGATATCATCAGGTATCCACAGAAGGTTCCCAAAGAGAGCCAAAGTCCTGGTACAGTTGTTGGAGAATCATGGTTCCTGGGTCTTTGCTCGGCATCTTGATCATCGGGGGCGCAGTGTATTTCAATCGACAACTTGAGCTATGTGAGTTTCCAGATCCAGATTACGAGCGCCTTGACCAATATAGTTCTAGCCAAACCATTACCGAGCTTGTACGAGGCAGATATTGACGCTGTTGCTGATGGTTTGGAACGAAGTCTTTTCACAAGCTTACATCTGGTCAAGGTAAGTACTTCCGGGAAACCAGACGCCATGACATCGCAACTCAAACCGTTCAATAGACCTACATCGCCCGCATCGAAGAAGTGAATGACATTTTGAGGCCAGTCACTGAGATCAATCCCGATGCGCTGATCATAGCCGCTGCGCTTGACAAGGAACGTTCGGAAGGCATGGTACGGGGGTTAGTATGCAAGCTCGGGTCGTTATGATATCCGCTGACGGACAGACCATTACATGGCATACCCGTACTCATCAAGGATACGGTACGTTGGACCCCATCAAAGCTAATGGCTCCCAATCGGCCACTCGTAAATTGAGTTCAGGAAACCAGACTGACGTTGGAGTCGCATGTAGATTGCCACGAAAGATAAGATGAACAACACAGCTGGATCTTACGCCTTGGTTGGAGCCAAAGTTTTCGCTGATTCTACGGTCGCGAAGAGACTTAGAGAAGCAGGTGCTATAATCTTAGGAAAGACAAACCCCAGCGAGTGGGGCAGTTTTCGAATATTTAATTCGAGCAACGGCTGGTCAGCATATGGGGGTCAGACATACGGACCCTTCTATCCCCATCAAGACCCCTCTGGAAGCTCAAGCGGAAGTGCTGTGGCGGCATCGTGAGTCATTCTATCCTTGATAAGTCTGAGCTTCGTACTGATCAACCCAGTCTTGGTCTGGCTACAATTACGCTAGGTGCTGAAACGTGTGGATCAATCATCGATCCTGCCAGTTATAACAATGTTGTAGGAATGAAGCCAAGTACATAAATCCACATATCAGATGAGTCATGATCTAACTGAGCACAGCTGTTGGATTTACATCTCGACATCTTGTAATTCCGATCAGCGAGCACATGGATACTATCGGGCCTCTTACAAAAACCGTGAAAGATTCAGCGTACTTGCTGCAAGGTATTGCAGGTTTCGACATTCATGACAACTACACCTCTGCTATCCCAGAAGACGTTGACATGGACTTTGTTGGCGCCTGCAAACTCTCTGCACTTAAAGGTGCGCGGCTGGGTGTGCCTCGTAACGTCATTCAACTCATGTCGAATGGAATCACACGGTCGATGGTTAAAGCATTTGACGACTCTTTGGAGGTTCTACGCGCGGCTGGTGCCGTGGTCGTAGAGAGCGACTTCCCAGCAGCGCGAGAGTTTCTAGATGACAGTACGATAGGCGCGAAAATCATGGGCGCCGACTTCGTTGTCAACATCGAAAATTACCTGCGGCAACTTGCTTACAATCCACATAACATTAAGAACCTAGTTGAGCTACGCAAATGGACGCAAGATAGTTCACTAGAAGGGTATCCAAGCAAACCAACAGAGCTCTGGGACACTGTGCTGCAAAATTGGAACAATACTGAAGCTGGATTCTGGCGAGCATATCAGCAAGGTCTCTACTATGACGGTGAAGGGGGCCTACTGGGTACCATCGAGAGGCATAATCTCGACGCCGTCTTACTACCATCACATTTTTCGTGGAACTTTGCTGGTGTTGCTGGTGCGCCGATCGTTTCTGTACCGATTGGGGCCATGCATTCTGACCAGCCCATCGTCTCTGACGCTGATGGATTAGTGTCGTCGGCGCCCAATATTCCGTAAGTCATTTGCAAATAACGGTTGCTTGTGCGATGCTGACTATGGTGGAATAGATTTGGTTTTAGTTTCCTAGGTGCAAAATTCAATGATGCGAAGATTATCGGATTGGCCTACGCCTTTGAACAACGGACACTTGTAAGAGCTACGGTGAAGCCGTATATCACACCGCGCACTGAGCTCTCGGATATCATGGAAACATAGAGTAGCAGTCATATGTACAGTATGCCGAAGGCCTTGGCATAGAAAAGTGTTGTTACAATGTATAGATGAAAGAAGACTAAGACATGGAATGTATACGCGAAGTGCGCGCTGCAGTCTCGTTTCAAACGTGGAGCTAGACAGCGGCACGACCCGACTGCCGGCTGTCGTTGCCCCATCGGAACAGACAGCCGCCATCGTCTTTGTTTCGACTTCCGTCTGTCGCGCCATTGACGCGTCATCCCCTATCTTCCAGACCCGTCTTCTGGATATCCATAATTTCCATGTGCTATATGTGAATATTCCCTACCTATAGCCATCCCCCACCGAAGCGCCCTCCATGTCGCACTCGTCCTCGCAGTCAACCAACAAGATGCTCAACACACTCCCCAAACCAACACGCGACCTGACCGAACTGGCAAAAGAGGAAAGGAGTTTCACCTTCAACCACTTTACATGCGAGCATGCCTGGGTCATTGGGAATATCCTCCGAAACGCGTTAAGAACAGCCGAATGCCCCGCGCTTATCCAGATCTCGTCTGCGAATCAGACGCTGTTCCACTCGCCGAGTTTGCCTGGCATAATGCCCGATCACGAGAAGTGGTCCGAGAGGAAGCGCAACACTGTGCTGAGATGGGGACATTCTACCTGGTTCATGAGTTGCCAGTTTGAAGGAGACTACAAAAGGTTCGCTGAGCACAACGCCATGAGCGGCGACGAGTGGTCAAGATACACCATTGAAGGTGGCGGATACCCCGTCTTTGTGAAGGGTGTGGAAGGTGTTGTTGGCGCAATCGTTGTGGTCGGTCTCAGCGTAGACAGTGAGCAGGCGCATGGCGTCGTGGTCAAAGCAGTCGAGGAATACAAGGACCTCCGGGAAGGTTTTCGGAGTCCAATGAGGAGCATGACGGTGAAATGACTAGATGGTCTGGGCAAAGGAGACGGACTTGGTATAACACTTGGTATCGATCAAAGGGCGGGAAGAAGCAAAGAGAGAAAGACGTGAGCGCACAATGTCATGTCTGCTCAATGGCATGGTTGAAGACTACAGTACAGATGAAGAGCCATGATTGCCAACCGGACGAAAGCCAAAACGCCCTCCTACCGCGTCGAAAGCTATTGAGTAGCCAAACAACAAGTTCCGACCAGTATTGATGTACGGAGGATGTTCTGGTAATTGCGGAAACACATAGTTGGGTTCGATGAGCGATTTCTCGCCAACGACGAACGAGTATGATGTCGCTGGTTGGTCTAGAGATGGGAAGCCAACGGTGATGTTGGTACCAGGCTTCACGCGCTTCACCATCTTTGTGTGACCGTTTGGGTTGGGGTTTGGGATGACAACAGTCGGGATTGAAACGTCCCGTTCGGCTCTGATGTACATTTGCGCTACGCCAGTATCGACAAGAAGAGTACCGTCATTATGCCCTTCGTCGTTGACGCTAAAGCCCATCTTTGCCATCGCCCAATCCCTCGCATCCTCGCCATGATTTAATCCTGGATCCAAACTAGAGAACGTAAAGGCTTTTGTGTTCCTTGGCGTTAACCCTATCTGGATGCCCTCGGTCGATATGATATATCCAGCTCGCATCGTTCCGTTTTGTATCGGTTCCCCATCGATCGCATCGATGTTCAAGAACGGGTTAATGCTCGGTGTCGCGAACGGCATACCGTCTCTCGGGCCGTTTCTTCCAAAGCCTACACCCATGTAGGTGATCTCCGAGGTGTCTCTCTCTTCAGCCTGCTCCCCGTCTGGACCTGGTGGACATTCGAATCGGTCTTTGCTGGGATTGTACCAAGGGCATCTCCAGCTTCTGTCCACAATCAAAACAGGCACGTTCGCTGTCGCGTAGGAGCCAGCCTCACCAACGAAATCCATTGGCAGCTTCACCAGTCGGCCTACATAGAGAATCTTGCTGCTTGTGAAGAAGTGGTGTGCTGGCTTGCCCTCAGTAGGCGATATATTTGGAAGTATTGGAGCTCCTATCAACGTGCCGGTGGACCCCGTGTCTACAGGCATCTTGATTTTGACCCCTTCGATGCTACACATGACTTGTGGGACATGTTTGGGGCTAAACTTGTAGATGAACGGGATGAAGATCGAGCTCGTAGACCGTGATAATCCGTTGGCCATGGGGCGCAAAGTAGCTAGACCGTTGTACATAGCGTAGAGAGCAAGGCTGGTGATCAAAACCAAGATGCGCCAGGAGAGTGTTGAACTCTTCGGCTTCCGATGTGTAAATGTTGAAGATGGAGTTGGTAGACAGACTCTAGATGCCGATCGCGGTTTATAGTCCTCGGTCTTCATAGCTGTTTATAGGTCAAGGAACCACCTGCATTATCCGCTGGCAAACGGCTTGACACACGCTAAGAACGCGTCTCACGATCGCGTCAAAGGAATCAACGGTGTGACACTTGATGGGAAACGCATACAATGCGGTGTCGAGTCATTGAAAAAGCACAGTAATAGCGCGCCGACGTCAACGCCGCGCTGTGAGTTGGCGTGCCGTCCCCGCAATACCCGGATCTCCAGGCACAAACCCCAACCCGGCGATCGTAAGCTTCGGTTCTTCCACTTCCTATCGCTAAGTCCTCAGTAAATGCCATCTACCTCGTATCTTGACGAAAGTGTTCATATCGATGCACGAGATGCCGATCATCACGTGTGCTCATGCACGTCGCAACCGGGGATGTTCTTAGCTTGAATTAGGCCTGCGGCTGATGCGACCATCCACCGCCATGAAGGCAACGACCGCAAATCGAAGAATCAGGGGCCTCCAGGGAAGAATGGCTTTTGATGACAAACGCGACAGGCCTCATCGACATTGAAGCATCTTCAATCCCATCCCAAATCGAACGTACATTCACCCTCATACCGTTACGCGCATGTGAACGAGTATTTGTCGCAGCCAGAGCATGTAGCCAATATGGGCCGTTCACCATCACGATCGAGCGATGGCGCCGACTCTGGACAGAATGCGCGCGTTGAGCCGCGTCTTCTAAAGGCTATCGAGGATAAGAAACACGACGATGCGATCGCGATTATCGAGCATGCGAAAGCGAAGTCGCAACCCGTCGATCACCTCCTACGCATAGGTTTGATGCGCGCAGCCGAGCGCGGCAACATATACATCACGGAATACTTGCTTAAGAGTGGTGCGAAACCCGACGGCGCGCCAGGTGGCCGGGTTTCGCCTCTGTTCAAAGCAATTGAGAAGAATCATGTCGGGATTGTACAACTGTTGTTGAAGTTTGGAGGCAATGTGGATGCGCAAGACAAGCAGGGACGGACTGCACTCATGACGGCTGCTTGGAAGAATTACTTCCACATCATGCATGAGCTGCTAAGGTGTGGTGCCGACGTCAACAAGAAGGACAATACAGGACGGAACGTGCTTCACAATTTGGCGGCAGACAAGCACTGCAACTGGGGACGCGATGTCATCGCAGAGTTGCTGAGGCAGAACATCGCGATCGATGGACCGGAGGGCCAGGACGACCAGAAGCGAAGCCCGTTACATTGGGCTGCCAGTACTGGAAAGAAGGAGCTGTGCGAAATGCTACTACGACGAACCAGGCTTCCCAGGGCGAACGTGAATGCTATTGAGATCAGACAAAAGACAGCACTACACCTAGCAATCGCACACGGCCGAGACGACATCATCGAGCTTTTGCTCGTCCACGGCGCAGACGTGGGGGCAAAGAGTGATGGTAGCTGGACACCTTTACACAATGCTTGTCAACAAGGAAGTGTAAAGGTACTAAAGATATTGATGGCCGCTGGAGCAGACGTCAACGCAAAGTTACTCACTGGCATGACACCCCTGCATGTCGCGGCGCAGGCTGGTCATTTCGACATAGTCAAGTGTCTCTTGGAAAGGAAAGATGTCAAACGAGCAGCCAAAGACAACTCTGGTATTACGCCATTCTTGCGTGCCGCACTGAGCAAGAGCCCTGCGCGCAAGGACATTATCAATGCACTAGCACCCCACAACCAGGTCGAAGCACTTAGCGAAGACGCCCTTGGCGCTACGAACGGTTTCCATGCTACTGTTGTCGACTTTGGCAACTTCCATAACGAAAACAACGTCTCAAGAAAAACTGTCTTCGAGCTGCTGTATGCCCGTGATGCTATCAATCCAAGGAAGCCAGCTGTTTCAATTCTACCCAAGGAATCCAAGGCGACAACCTTCCGATGGATCCATCTTCCTGCAAATAACATGGCCTGGATCGAGGCATTGCTCACAAAAGCATTCATTGAAGAAGGTGCCAGTGATGTGGAGGGCTTCAAGGCGCTTGAACGGTCCTTCAGCCACCAGCATCGAGGACAGCAGATTCACTCACACTTTATGCGACCGCTTTGTCAGAGCACACCGCGTGCACCGAAGCACCATGACGATTCAGACCTTTCCGACGGTGCCGATCAGATACCACAGATCATGGTAAATAGTGGTTTGGGCCTGGGTATTGATGCCGTAGCTGGTTCGCAAGAGCTATCGTCGTCACCATTCCCTCGCACACCCATGCGGACCAATACCCTAGATACAGATCAGACAGATGGTACTGCAGGGACAGGCTCTGGGCACGCGACTGCCAGGGAAGGGAGAAGTAAAGCAAAGGACAAACCCAAGAAGACACCAAAGTGGGGTGGATCCAAGCAAGCTGGCAAGCGATCTGGTGGAACAGAAACACCGACTAGAGGCCCAGAACACTATGCAAAACGAACGAATACCAGCTCTTCTCTCAACAACAGTGGCCATCTCAGGTCACCTGGTAGTCCAGGACGCAAAGACCCAACAGCCGTAGCGAAGGGCAACATCTTCGCCTTCATGCCTTACCTTCATTTCGAAACTGATCGACGGCGGCAGGAAATGCAAGCTGCGATCTTGAGAACGCAGAAGATGAAAGAGCGCGAGAAGAATGAAGGAGGCACGTCCAAGCCGCAGTATTACCGCGCGTCAACTTACGATGAGATGCTTTTCAGAGCTCACTTGACATCTTCACAAGTCTCGTTGCACGTGCGACGCACTTTGGATCAGTTCTTCTACCACAACATCGATACGCAATCGCGAGATCGAGATCAAGTTGTTTATCGGTACCAATGCAAGTCGAACGAGCCGCAGCATGTCGACCCAAAAATCTTCATGGTTGACCAACTATGGATGTGGACACTCGGAAAAGACTTGATAGTGACGGCGTTCCCTCAACGATGGCAGCAGCCTCGTAACGACCCGCTCAACGTTCTTGATGGTGTCATTGAAGATATCAACAGCAAGACAAGAGATCCGGTGCGCAGCGTATATGATCTTGCAATGATCATCACTGGCCGCTGTAGTGGTGTTTTTGACAGACATCGCGTTGGTGACGAAGACTACCAGTTTCTGGACATGTTTGAGTCAAGTATTGGCGATGCTACGGAGATGGAAACCATGCTTTTCAAAGATTTCAACATTGCGTCGGCACAAGCATCCGAGTGGCTACATCATCACAGACGGCCCAATCGCTTCTCGAGACATCTAGAGGCTGAGGGAAGGCAGAGAGAACATCTGAACCGTCGACACTCGTCGCATCACTCACACGCGCATGCATTGGCTGATCCTCCGGTTCGAGAAGAAGCGTTCGAGTACGACAACAGCGATCGAACAGCTGCTCATGCCCCACTATTCGTCGACAAGCTATTGGATATCGGCGCCGAAACCGACCTGCTAGCAGAGACCAAGGACATTCGTGACGAACTCAACATGATAGCGAAGGTGCTGGAAGACCAACGCAATGTATTGCCAGACATGGAGGCAAGCATCACAGACATATATCGCGAAGAGCACAAGAGTCAGCAGGACCTCAAGAGGCGGTTCAAAGACATGCTTAAGACGATTGATACACATATCAAGGATCTTGAACGCATGGACAAGCAGGCCAAGCGCATCTACGAATCCATCACTGATCTGCTCGATCTAAAGCAGAAGCATGCCAACGCTTTTGAAGCACGTTTCGCTCGAGATCAGGCTGCTGGCACTGCAAGACAAAGCCAAACCATTATGGTGTTTACGATTGTCACCATCATCTTCCTTCCTCTGTCATTCATCGCAGCCATGTTCACTATCAATATTCAAGAGTTTCCACATGAACCAGGAGGTGGCGAGCCTTCTCTCCCTCTATCATATGTCAGCAAATACATGTTCGGCATTGGCTTCGCAATCTCCATACCGTTTATCGCGATCGCGCTTTCCTTCGATGCGATCGGCGACTTCTTCCGCGAACTAAAACAGCGTTTCCGCAAACGCAAGACTGAAAATCAGCGAAGTCGACGCGAGGCCAATGACCCCTACAGTGGTATCGAGAAGACCGATTTCGAATACTCCTTTGACACACGCACAATCGAACAGGCACTCAGCCGCGGGCGCAGTACGGCATACCGCCCGGATGGCAGGCGTAGCATTGAAAGCTACCTCGGTAGTGCAAGGAGAACCGACGGTGGTTCGTTGCTTCCTATCGCTAGTCGCAGTACTGGGAGGAGCCCTGAGAAAGGTGTTGCCAAGGGCTTCAATGGCTTAACTGGAACGACTACAATGCCCGACAGATTGAGTGTAGACAGAGCTGAGAGACAGAGTCCGATCGAGAGGATAAGCACTGGGTTCAGGATGAGAGGGAGTGTGGATTTTGAACGTGCCTAGATGGAATGAGGCTCTGAATTGTGCGTTGCGCTCGAAGTGTTGAAGAGGTTTGGATAAAAGCAGATACCCTAGCGCTATTATGTACCAGTTTACTGATAGATGATTCAAGTTATGTTACGCATATCGCAGCAGATCGCTTCACTAATTTTTGCAGTTGCCTGGAATAGGCGAAACTTCAAATGTGGTAACCTCGATCTTATTCCGACATTCTGGGACGAGATTGTCTTCACCAAGAGCCTTCAGTTGGATCTCCTCGTTCAACGCATCCATGCCCATGTATGCCGCTTGCCTAATGAACTCAAAACTCCGCCTAGTTGTGTTCCCGTAACTGTAGAACGCTGCATGGATAAAGAACGCGCAGATAGTCTACCAAATAGGCTCAACCTTGTCCTCTTCGACAAGCTCAGGCCTGCACTCAGCCAAATCCAAAACTAGAACTTCAACTTGTAAACTCGGAGTCGCTACTTTCGCGACATACTATGCCCGCATCAAGCACTAAAGAGACTCAGTACGGTTGTTTATCAATTGCGTAAAGAAGGATTCGGTTGAATCGAAGTCCGGTGCTGCAAAGGTGTTGAAAATTGCACTTTCCTATTGAAAAGGAAGGAGATACTGTTTAAGACGAAATTGCTCCTTCCGCTGTTGTTTTCGTCTCAGCGCAGACAGTTTTTGTATATCTTTCGCGAAGATAGTCACCGAAAGGCTGATCTCTTGCCTCCCTGTACCTGCGTCATGACTCATCTTGAGTCAGCGCGATCCTTCGCGTATTGTGGCTTGAACATCAATGACTCCGCCGTGATCATTCTCCTGGCTTTCTTGTCTAGAAGCAATCAAATCCATGAATACTCATAACAACATATACGCTTTTCTCAACGTCTTAAGTCCAAGTATAAAACTCAAACTCCACGCAGCTAGCTTCTTCCGTTTTTTGCTCGTCCATGATGAAGGCTGGTCATTCCAACTATTCGCATTCCATGCAGCATGAACTGTAGGTCATGCGATACAAACTCAAGATCTATTTGCAGGTCACTGAGTGTAGCAAGGACAAATCCACATTGGACATCGGATGCCGGGTGTCTTCCGGTCGAGTGAGCTACGCACACTAATATCAGCGACGAACGACTAATCGAATCATCGAAGAGCAACTCGAAAGAAACGCCTACTCAAGCTTTACGAGCGGCATCGTCAATCCCAGCTTACATTCTGCTCTGCTTTTTATGCAGCCCTGCCTCGTGAGCTAAGAGATATGGTTTATGACCAGATCGTTACCCCAAACAAGCAAAATTACGTTCTGAAAGCGCATAAAACCTTCAACGATGAGACTGGAAAACTAGAACACCCTTTCTTTGACGCTGACTTATCCATGCCAGAAGATCCTGGTATGCGTAGCGACGTGTGGAAGTTCGTCGAGTACACAGGCGAAGCAGTGGGCAAAGAGATAGCCGAGCACTGGTATCGTACCGGCCGCTTCGATTTTGATGCCGAGGATTGCCTATTACACAAGTTTCTTACGAAAGATGTCTGGCACCGGGGTATCGTTCCTGCAGATGTTGTTCACCACCTCCACATCACTCTGAATCCTATGCCGTACATTGTCCCTACTGATTCCATGGAGGCCGACCTGGAAAGCTTGTTCGCGATATCCAACAAGAATAGCGAACTCGTTTTCGAAATCGTCAAGCAAAGATATCACGCTGCGTTGGCGAATGGCGGCATGTCATACGTGTTAGCGTTAATCGCACCATGCGTCTATCGTCTGCGCACTGAGGGCTTCAGCAGAGTGGCAGCGTATCAAGACCTGATCGATCTCCATAGAAAACCGTTCCCGTGGACATTTTGTCCATGGGATATCACGTATTTCTTTGAGATAGAGCAGGAGGAATTCGAAACAGTGTTTTGCAAGGTAAGCCATCGTAAAACTGGTGAGAGCAAAATTACGTACTGACACATTGGTTAGGAGTCTGCACACGATGATGAACGAGATAAAAGGATTGCCGATGTGATTTCTAGATGTCGTGGTGCTGGTAGAGCTGGTGAAACCAGTTGAGGGTAGTCTATGACCATGAGCGCATTCTCTTTGGACGGCTATCAAGCTGGATCGTATCGATGTGTATTGATTTTGAAAGACCCGACTTGGTGTACACAAAATACGCAGTGCCCTTTACCTCATAAACCTCGCTGGTCTATCACTCGTCGAAATTCTGCCCATCAATCTCTTCGATGGGGACCTTTGATAACAACCTTCAGTTCGAGGACTGCGCATCAACGACTCCCATACATGCTGAGATAAGAGCGTCAATGTAAAATTGTCCTCTCATGTAGACCGAATCGCATAGCCGCATCTCTTCACGCTTGGCATGCTCGTGAAAGTCGCAAGGATCGCGCCTGCCACTCGCATACTCTTTGTCTCCTGGATACTTCTTTTGGAATTGCTGCTTACCAATAGCCAATAGCTCAGACATGAACTCTTGGGGCTGTGACTTCGCGGCCTTGTCATTGCAGTATTCCAAGATTTTCGAGAGCCCGTGACTCGCCGTTGATCCGACGATGTACCTACAGAGCGTAGAGGAAGACGGAACGGATCCAAAAATTAAGGGAGCCAGATCGTAGCCCATATTGGAATTTGATCGTTCGTCGAGACGCATGAAAGCACTCACGATGTCGTTCCGCAGGGCCATACACTCATAAGCGTCGGCGAAGATGTAGAGGCCAATCAAATGACACTTGAGAGCGAGTTCGGTGTTTTCAGAAATCGAATTCTGGATCCAAGTACCAGAAAAGGATGCTTGGTCAAGCTTTTCAAAAATCCCGACCTGTTTGATTTCTGCCCAGGAAACGGCAGTCACTGGGTGCAGCGAACGAGCAGTTTGTAGATAAATCCAGGATTGGAAAAGAAGACAGCAAGTCTCATCGGCCTCGGCAAGATACAGTGTGTTTTCCTCGCCTTCCTTGAAACTGGGTCCAAACGCGCGAGAGAAGTATTCTGTGTCGGCGAATGAGTTTTTTGTGGAACGTGAAAGGCTTTTTGTCGGCGCCCACGATCACTTGCACCATCTCACTGCCGAGCTCCCTGCCTGTATTAGTATATATGCAATTGATAGAGGGTGTTCGCTACATGATGTGTGAGTCTGTATCGGAATCGGCTGCGCGTGTGCTTCTGAGGAAGAGATAGTGGAGGGAGAAACTGAGAGCTGGAGCACACGAGAGATCATAATAAGTAGCCTTATCCGCAGAGTGAAGGTGAGCGGGGATAAGCAGATGGGCCTCACAGTGAAGCCATCGTTAGTACGGCCGCTCTCACGTAGGTAAGGTGATTCGTAGCCTTTTGGCTATCTGTGCGTCATTACAAACCCGAACGCTTGAATAACAAATCTGGAGATGAGCATCATGAGGCTTTGCAGAGCTTTCTACTACTAAGAAGATGAATGGGTCGCAGAAGAGCATGAAGAGCGAGGATGCGAACTTACATGGTGCCAAGCCAACCCCGGCTTATCTCCGCTCCATCGCCGAAGTCCAAGCTCCAAGCTTAGGCGTCACCAACAACCAGATGCGCTCATAGCTGTAGCGGAACTCAGCAGCACGGTGAAGAAGAGTACAGGGGCTGTGAATCGTCGCGCGAATAATGAGTAGGAGCCTACGATAGCTGAGAGCTGCACACCAAGCCCATCATGGCTTACGATACCTCGAGCGGGTATGCGCCGCCTAGCACGAGCAACATGCAAGAGGATGCGTTGGGCCCTATGTTCAACATAGAGCGCGTCACTCTGCAGTTCAACATCTCCTCCGACTTTGTGGCCGCTGCCGTAGCGAACAATGTGGTGGTACTGGCCCTGTCGACTGGGCGCATCTTGCGTATAGACCTGGATAGTCCCGCTGATATAGACGGTTCGTAGTGCAAAGCCGCACAAAGAAGGGAAATGACGGACAATTGCTTACTTGATTCAAGACATCGACCTACCGAAGAAGCCGTCAGAAGTCGGCGTCATTAGACGACTCTTCCTCGACCCCTCCGCGTCCCATCTCATCGTAACCACTACCCTCGCCGAGAACTACTACCTCCATACACAATCACGGACACCGAAGGCACTATCACGGTTGAAAGGCGTTGTCATAGAAAGCATATCGTGGAATCCCTCTCAACCTACAGCGTCAACGCGCGAGATACTTGTAGGAGCATCGGACGGCAATGTCTACGAAGTGTACATCGAGCCGTCCTCCGAGTTCTATAGAAGGGAAGAGAGATATCTGAAGAGCGTGTATAGGACAAACGATGGCCCTATCACGGGGCTCTGGACGGATATGGTGCCCGGAAGAACAGATCTGCGGCGCATCATCGTTGCGACACCTTCGACTTTCCTGCATTTCGCAGGCAAAGTCGGACGTCAAGGATCCGAAGGCAGCGGGTCTATATTCTCGAAACTGTTCGAAAGCGAATCTGCGACAGTGCATGAGGTGTCGAATGTGGCCTCTACAGCAACTTCACTGCTCTCTGTCTCCCCAGAGAACCAGGAGAACTCAAATCGCGAGGAATCGAACGCGGAGAGGATCTTTGGTTGGCTTACGTCACAAGGCGTGTTACACGGCAAGCTGTACCTATCGCAAGATACCTCTGAGTTGGGCAGCAAAGTTCTAGGAGACGCGAAGATGCTGCCCAGATCCCAAGTGCCACCTTCACAAACCGCTAGCGGACGGACACGACGAACACAAGACGCAGTCAGCTCGATGATATTGAGCCAGTGGCATGTTCTTCAGCTCGCTGAAGGCAGGATCGTAGCCATCAACCGTCTGGACGATACTGTGGTCCTTGATCAGGTTGTGCTGGAGCCTGGACAAAGTGCACTTGGCCTGGTAGTCGATCTGAAGAAGAATACCTACTGGCTTTTCACAACTCAGGAAATCTTCGAAATTGTTGTGACTGACGAGAGCAGGGACGTTTGGAAGATCATGCTCAGAGCACAACAATTCGAGGCGGCTTCACAGTATGCCAAAACGCCAGCTCAGAAGGACGCAGTGGCAACGGCATCTGGTGACTACCTCGTTGGCAAGAGTCAGTGGATGGAAGCTGCGACAGTCTACGGCCGAAGTACGAAGCCCTTTGAGCAGGTTGCATTGACGTTCATCGATAATGGCGAGCAAGACGCTTTGAGAAAGTACTTGGTTACAAAGCTGTCCACACTCAAGAAGTCATCAATCATGCAGAGGACCATGGTTGCTACCTGGTTAATTGAGCTCTATATGGCTAAGCTCAACACTCTCGACGACACTATCACTACAAAAGCTGAGCTATCAGAGAGTATGAACACTGCCGAAACTCATGATCAACTGTCGGTCATCCGCAAAGAGTACCAGGATTTTGTATCAAAATACAAGGCTGACCTGGATCGCAAGACGGTCTACGAGATCATCAGCAGTCATGGTCGCGAGGAGGAGCTGCTGTACTTCGCCACTGTGGTCAATGACTACAATTACGTTTTGTCGTACTGGGTGCAGCGCGAGCGGTGGCAGGAGTCTTTGGACGTCCTCAAGAAACAGACAGATCCAGAGATCTTCTACAAATACAGTTCCGTTCTGATGGCACATGTGCCCGTCGAGCTGGTTGACATTATGATGCGCCATTCGACGTTCGACGCCCAAAAGCTCATCCCAGCTTTCCTCAACTACAACAACCACACGAAAGCCTCACTTGCCCAAAATCAAGCAGTTCGCTACCTCCTCTTCGAAATCAACCAACACAATTCTACCGACGCGGCCATCCACAACACTCTCATCTCTATCTACGCCTCGCACCCAACCCCCGACGAATCCGCGCTCCTCGCCTACCTCGAAGGCCAATCCCTCGCCCATGAACAAAACTACGACGCAGACTTTGCCCTTCGCCTCTGCATCCAGCACAAACGTGTTCAATCATGTGTCCACATCTACAGCTCCATGCAACAATACGTACAGGCTGTCGACCTCGCCTTGAAGTACGATGAAGTAGACCTCGCGTCCACGGTAGCCGACCGGTCCAACACGTCCCCCCCTCTGCGTAAGAAGCTCTGGCTCGCCATTGCCAAGAAAGTGATTTCGCAATCCAGCGGCATCAAGACAGCTATTGAGTTCCTAAGGAGAGTTGACCTCCTCAGGATAGAAGACCTAATTCCCTTCTTCCCCGATTTCGTCGTCATCGACGACTTCAAAGAGGAGATTTGCGCTGCGCTAGAGGACTACAGTCACAAGATCGATAGCCTGAAACAGGAAATGGACGATAGTGAAGCGACGGCCACACACATCAAATCCGATATCAAAGCCCTGGAGCAGCGATATGCTATTGTGGAACCGGGGGAGCGATGCTACGTCTGTGGTTTACCTTTGTTGGCTCGCCAGTTCTTTGTGTTTCCCTGCCAGCATGCTTTCCACAGCGATTGTCTGGCTAAGAGGGTGGTGGAGCTCGCAGGTATTGCGAGGGGGAAGAGAATTGCGGAGTTGCAGGCTGAGGTGCAGAGAGGGGTCAAGGTGGGTAAGGGCAGGGAGAGGGCGATTAGAGAGTTGGATGCTTTGGTGGGGAGTAGTTGGTAAGTCCTTTTTTGCTGTGTCTTTTGAGAACGGATTGCTAACGTGAACAGTGTGTTGTGCGGTGAACTTGCCGTTAAACTCGTCAACGAACCTTTTATCAGCGCGACAGACGACAAGGATGAATGGGCGCTTTGAACAGACTACTACTACGTTGGCATCACAAGCAGTCGTTTCAAATCAAAGTAGGGGATTTCGAAGAAAGCTCTATTGTACATTTACTTGGCTTGCTACTCTATTCCGCCCCCGTGCGTGTGGTATACAAATTTTAGTGGTGCTATAGAATAGACGAGCTGATGATGATTCATGTTCCGTCCCCAAGACGCCGTAGCGCTGATGCAAGAATGTGAGATGGAAAACTATAACAGTGCAGAAGATTAGACAAGACATTTCAAACGCCGAATGCGAGCTTTCCTTCAGCTCCAAAGCCATTAGACTAGACCATGAGCTGACACGAGACGACTTTACTCGTCTTCATCATCGTCCATGGCAACGTCGCCGTTCGCCTTCGGTGCAGCGACAGCGTCGTCATCTTCGTCTTCGTCGTCGACGACGCGGGCTTTGCGAGTACGAGGAGCTGCAGTTGCGGCACCTTCATCGTCACTTCCCGCCGCTGCATTAGCATCGTCGGCAGGCGCGGCAGCATCTTCGTCGCTCTCATCATCGATGAACTCTGCCGACTTGTATTTACCGACAGGTTCGCTCTTACGAGCCAGCTTCCTCTTCTTTTTCTCACGGGGTCGCTCTTCGTCGGAAAGATCCTCGGTGCCACTAGCCGTAGTCCTCCTGCGCCTTGAACGCGGTTCATCGTCGTCAGAAGGCAGACCATCGTCGGTATCAGAGTCAGCGTTCTTCTTCTTCCGCTTCGGGCCCTTGGGACCGCGCGCTTTCCGCTCTGCCTTGCGGACTTCCTTGTCCTCATCCTCTTCCATGCGTCTACGCTCTTCTTCGTTGCGTTTCTCCATGAGCTCGCGGTCACGCTGGAGTAGGCGCTGTTGCTCTTCGGCGTACTTGCGCTTCTTCTCCAAAGCCTCTGCCTCCGCGCGTGCCTTTTCTTCCTCACGGCGACGTACTTCAGCTTCGCGAATACGGCGCGCTTGGTCGAGCTTGGTCGCGTTCTCTCCCTCGTATATTGCTTGCTGCTCGCGATCACGCTCAAGCTGCTTTGCAATAGTGTTACGACCCATGTTTGCACGAGAGGTAATGTCTGCACGTGGGAAAGGTGGCGTCTCCTCCTTAGCGAGCTTGTCAAGTGCTTCGATTGCCTCAGTCAGACCTGTTGCAGCCTCATCGACTTCCTCAAGCGTGCGCTGCGTCTCTTTGAGGTTGTGAACCTGTGAAGCAATCTGGAACTGGACAAAAGCGACATTGAACTGGGAGTTGAGGTCTGCAGGAGCGGCCTTGAGGGCTTGTTTTGAGTAGTCCAGGGCTGTTCGGTATCCGGCAAGGCTTCGTTCGTGTTTCGCTCGGAGATACCAAGTTCGTCCTAGACAAGCCAAAATCTTTGGGTCGTTATGCCTGTTCCTGGATAGGGCTGCTTCGTACTAGGATGTGTTAGCATGACATATCAGGGGGAAGTAGGGTAAGCATACGTTCTCGATGGCTCGCGCGTACTGCCTAATCTCACAGTATGTGTGACCCAAGTTGACAAAGACGCTGTGGTCCTTGAGCGTCTCCCTCACCTTGGTGAAGATTTGCAAGGCTGTCGAGTAATCCTTCTTATCTTCTACCAGTGCGATTGCGATACCCTGAGCAGCGTACGCGTTCTTGGGATCGAGTTGCAGCACCTTGTCGAAGAACTCCACTGCTCGCTCATAGCCCTTTCGTCGCTTCTCTTTATCCTGTTCTGAACTTCGAGGCATCTCACGCGCAATGGCGAGATGGATGTTGCCCATGCCCATAAGCGAGTAGCGGTCATGTTTATCAGACTTCTGCAGAGTGTGTTTGTAGAGCCGCTGCTCGTCATCCGCTGCGAAGTTGGACGTCCTCTTCTTGGATTTGTTGACGTACCATCCGTACAAGGCGCGCACCTCGACATTGTCCTCGTTCTCTTTGAAGAGATCCTTCATCGCCCTAGGGCCCTCATCTTGTGGGTTCTCCCTTAGCGCAATGTAAGTCAGACGAATGCGCGCGTCGACGTAATCGGGGTGTCGTTGCAGCAGACTGCTGTACACCTTCTTAGCTTCCTCCGCTTGGCCCTCAGCTTCATAAGTTCGAGCTAGGTTGAAGCTGATAGACGTCACAAGTGCGTCTGTATCGATCGTATCGTCGCGGTTCTCTGCATTAACACAGGCGTTGAGGGCTACCTGGAAAAGCTCCTGAGCACGTACGTAGCGTTCGGCCTGGAAGTGGAAGCATCCCATGTTGTTGAGTAGTTGTGGTGGCAGGAGTTGGCGAAGTGCTGCTGTGAGTTCGGCGCCCTCTTCGACTCCTTCTGGGTAATCTTCCTCTGGAATGGCCTCGATCTCCATCTGCTCTACCTCCTCAAGACACTTTAGGCTCTTTTCAGGGTGTTCCGTCTCATAGAGTCTGGCCAGGTTGAGCAGTACCGACTGGTCGGGAGTGACCTTCTTCTTGGGGTCCTTCCACGCGCTCTGTACGCTCTCGAGATATTTTAGGGCCTTCTTCAACTCTGCAGATTTGTCTTCGGTGGATTTGTTGTTCTGAGCGGTAAAAACGTCCTCAGCAAACAAGGTGCCAAGGAGAGTCTGCGCTTCTACGTTGGGCGATTGCTGGAGAATCTTCTCGAGACGGAATTTGGCACCGTCGTAGTTATTCATCAAGACGTTCATCTGAGCCAGTCCGAACTTGGCTGGTACGAACCCTCGCTCCTCGCCTCCTCGAGCCTGGTCAGACTTCTGATAGTATTCCGCGGCAAGCGAAGTGTTTTCTTGTTGGTGCGCAACCTTGGCTCGTAGGTACCAACCATCACTAGCTATGGCATTGGTGTCGGTAAGCTCGATGGCACGCTTCGCAACGTCTTCGGTTTTGGCAAGGTCCCTCCTCAGAGCAAGATAGCTACCAACCGTGGCACAACTCAAGGGGTACTGATTGTCGATCTTCAGTGCGGGCTGGATGTATTCACCCGTTGCCTTCTTGATCAATGCGGCGAACTTGGGATCGGACGTGGACAGGTTGGCAGTCTGCTGAAAGTTGTAGATACCCATCAAGATCAAGGCAATCTTGGATTTTGGATTCAGCTCGAGAGATCTCTGCCAGGCATTGGCAGCTTCGTCCTTGTGACCAAGTTGCCAGAAACAGCAGCCGATACCGATGCGCGGATCTGGATCGAGGAGGTCGGGAGAACTCTCGAGGATGTTCTGGTATCCCTTCAAAGCGTCTGCCCACTTGCCCATGGAGTAGTGAACACGGGCCTTTCCCATCTTGGCCATGAGGTTCCTTCCGTTGGATGCCCTCAGCGCGTCTTCGAAGCATTTTGCAGCCTGCTTAAGCGTCTCCATGCGCTCAGGGCTGACTGTGGAGCCGGCGGCAGTCGCAGGGCCCTGGAGCGAAGCCTTGAGGAGGTATAAGACACCACGGGCGAGGAACAGCGGGGGATGCGAGGGGCTGATACGGGAGGCGTCGTTGAGTACGCCAGTAGCCGACTGGATCCAGTACTCCTTCAGTTTGACATCTCCATCTGCGTTTTCTAGTATGTGTCAGTCATGAAAAGGCATGTGGACATGATATGATGGCTTACGAGGCCTGACGCGCGGTGCTTCGCGACATTTGAGCAGGTACAGCCAGCAGAGGCCGTTGAGGATGCTGAGCCTGTCCTCGCCGCGCGCGCGATTGAAGACCTGAGTGGCCTGTCTCAGCACATCTATGGCTGTCTCTATCCTCTTGCGCTTCGCATAGGCGACGGCGACCTGGACCCACGTCGATGTCGCGCTCTTCTCAGCCTCCAAAATGTCGCATAGCTCGGTTGGGTCGTCCTGGATCTGCTCGTCCAAGGGGATTTCGACATCGAGCTGGCCTCCCTCATCATCGGCGACAGAGATGGTGATGGAGCTGGGCACATCCGAGTATCGTGGTGGTGGGAACATGCTGCCAGCGCCGTTCACGCCATTCGCGCCATTGGCGTAAACTGCAGCCATGTTTGCGGACAAGTCGCGGTCGGGGGAGATGGTTTCGCGATGGATTCGGGGGCGGAGACGGGATCAGCGCGACATAGCAGGGGGGAAGGCGTGAAGAGGTAAAGGCGCGAGGCTGATTCGTGCCTGCGTTGGTGGTTGGATAAAGAATCGCGAGTGAGAGCTTCCAGGGAGCGCGGAACGGCGAAACGTGCGGAATGGGGGCCTTGGCGCGACGTTGATGCTTGACGGCAGCAACCGTGGACACGCTTTCTCTGTAGAATTTAGCTGCACAACTGGACTACATGATACCATGTCATGTATCGTGTGAGAGGCATTGGATATACTAATCGCCTGCGCACCTTGCGTTGTGCCGTCCAGTTCATCTTCGGTCCTTCCCTTTCCATTGCATTGACATTCGCGACTTCCGTGATCCCTGCTGCTCCAACACCCCCGAGCTCCCCGCAACAGTACACATGCACCACATAGATACTCGATGACGCGCAAACCTCACTACTGCGCGCCATGAATGTAAGGACAAGGAACACAAGGAACACAACACTGCGCGACGTCTGAGTGCACCATGTCGCGCAATCCAGGCTACTCGCGGGCGGGAGCCAATGGAGGCTATGCCAATGGCAACGGCAACTACGCTGGCGGAGGATATAATGGATACGCGGGCGGTGACGGCAGCTACGACGACCGACCGAGTGGTGAGCGACCACGAAGACCGGGCGGGTACGGTGGCATGAGCGCGCAGCAGGACGACTATGCACCACGACCGAGCAACGAGCGCGAACGTCCCCGACGACCTGGTGGCTATGGCGGCCTTGCTCAGGAAGACGACATGGAAAGAAGACCCAGCGCCGACCGCGAGCGCCGGCCTGGGGGCTATGGAGGCGGCGGCTTTGCAGGGCGTGACGAGAGCCCTCGTCAAGTCACACGGCCTACCAGCATTGAACGCAGCCCAGCGAAACGCCGTAGCGGAGAGCGACAGAACGGAAGCCGGCCCAGGAACGCAAACAATGGACAAGGTAGCCAGGCCATCGACGAGGTTCTCCAATACATACAACAAAACTGGGAATTCATGACCAAGGACCAATGCGTCCCTATCGAAGTCGCCCTGAAGCTCATGGATTCGAGCTCGCTCGGCCTGGCAAATCAGGCTGGTCAGTTCCAGCAAACACACGATCAGCTGCAGAACGCTCTGAAAGGCATCGTCAACGAACACCATCAGGGATTCAACAGCTCCATTGGTACCTTCCATCAGATCCAGTCCAGTCTCCAGAGTTCCCAACACCGTGTCAGGACTCTCAAAGGTTCACTTGTTGCGGCCAAGTCACAACTCTCCACAGCCAAGCCAGAACTTAAAGAGTTCGCTACGACCTCCCAGAATTACGATGAGATGTTACAAATGCTCGATACGATTGAGAAACTCCAACTCGTCCCCGAGAGATTGGAAGCTCGCATATCAGAGAAGCGTTTTCTCACAGCTGTAGATATTCTACAGGATGCTCTACGAATGATACGAAAGACTGAAATGGAGAAGATCGGAGCCCTGTCTGACTTGCGCACATATCTTAGCAACCAAGAAGTATCTTTGACCGACATATTGATCGAAGAACTTCACAGCCATCTCTACCTCAAATCGCCTTACTGCGAAGACAGATGGAAGGAGTATGCTCAGAACCAGGTCAAGGGCGATCTGTCTCAGCGCGCTCAGACTGACGCAAGAGGCCGCTTGCTCTACTATTTCCTAGATGGTCTTGATACTTCAGAACCGGTATGTGTGCCCAACTCTACCATGTATCCTACTGACGTTTTCAGATGACGGACGATTCCACCCACAATCCTGAGACAGACACATTCCAGTACATACGACTGGTCATAGAGGCGCTGAACAAGATGAGCCGCCTAGACATGGCGGTGGATACAATTGAACAGCGGTTGCCAGTCGAACTCTTCAAAGTTGTGGACAAGTCCAACAATGAAGTCGCCCAACGACACCCGAGCATACTACGAGCCTACTCGGCTAAGAAGAAGGGCAAAGCAAAGACGGAAGTCGAAAATGAGGATGTCCGGACAACTCTTCTGAACGATTTGATGTGGACTCTGTATGCCCGGTTCGAAGCGATTGCAGAAGGTCATCGAGTCGTGCATGACGTTGTGGCTGGTATCGTTCGACGAGAAAACCGAGCTGCATCAAGCGCAACATTGACACGCGGTTTTAAGGAATTGTGGAAGTTGTACCAAAGTGAGATGCGATCACTTCTCCATGACTATCTTGCTACAGACGGTGAAGCATCTTATAGAGGCGGTCAAGGTCCGGCGTCCACTGGCAGTGCGTTCTCGCGCGCTCCTCGAGACCGGAATAAGCGCATGTTCAAGCTGTCCGACGTGGATACGAAGGCGACAGAGCTCTCCAAAGAACGAGAGGATCTAGAGATCATTCTCAAGACATCCGTGCCTGGACTCGTGTCTGACTCAAAGAGACCAGAGGATGTCAATACCAACACAACTACCAATCTTGATGGCAGTGCGACCGGACACAAACTTCTGGTCGAGCCCAGTGTCTTCAACATGGGCATTCTGTTACCGCCATCGCTAGACTTCTTGAACCGATTAAAGGAGGTTGTGCCTTCAAATGCTGATATCAGCATGAGTACTTTGACTTCTTTCCTAGATGATTTCTTGGTCAATGTCTTCCACCCACAGCTGGACGAGACCCTTATCGAATTATGTTCTCAAACTTTCATTGAGATCGACTCATTCAACGAGGACCCTCACTGGTCGAGACATTCCAAGAAACCCATCTTCAAGGTACGTCATGCACTGATGGTGTGTGCATCATATACTAATTTGACCAGGGCACTGCGCAATTCTTTACCCTTATCACTGCTTTCTGCAAGATGTTGGACAACCTTCCCCATGATCAAGCCTTCTCCCAACTCATCGTCAACCAAATGGACACATACGCCCAAAAATGTAGTGGCTGGTACAAGGCTCTTGTTAGTCGATCGCAGCCCACGGCAAGTGGTCGTCTTATGAAGGCTCCTGCCGTGTGGGCGGAATCCGAAGCAATGGAAGAGCTCATTGCCCGCCTCGTGCGAACAGACCCATCAGATTACGAGGAGTTGAACAAAGCCATCGAGAACGAGGTTGCTCTTCTGATCGAAGCAGTAGAAGCTGATGAGCCTCTGGACCAGGCAGATATGATCCAGGATAAGAAGAGTATCGTCAGCCTCTGTCTGCTGTACACAAGTATGAAGTGGTTGGCTACCAAGACGGCGCAACTACGGCATATCAGTGATCGTGCGTCTGACCCGATTACCGCGGAGTCAAATGGTCAGAGGCACAACAGACGCTGGACTCAACTTTCCTCGGCCGATCCTAGGCCACAGAGCGCCCAGGTGTATCTCCCATTAAGTGCAGACACAGCTGCGTAAGTATTCTTGGCGCTTGCAAGAACCCCCTTTTACTGACCAACATACAGTATATTTGACGCAGTAGTACAAACCTATCATGCTCTCAGTACCCGCGTCTTACGGACACTGCACTTGTCAATCCGTTCGACCATCCTACACTCGCTAAACGCGAGCACACAACCCAATGTCTACATCGACACTCTACTCAGCGACCCCGACCCCGCCATCCTTGCCTTGAACGCCACACTCGTCTCCTTCGATACCGAAGTGTCAACCTACATCCCGGTCGCATCTTACATGCACATAACACGCGGTCTAGCAACCCTAATGGACACCTACCTCCTCAACCTCTGCACCTCCAAAATAACACGCATGAATACCAACGGATGTGCATTGATGCAACTCAACATCTTGGTCCTCCAGCAGAATCTCAAGAACATAGAAGACGGCGCCACCTTACCTTATGCAGCCCTTTTCTTCGACCTCTTCACCGCAGGCCCGGATGCGATTGTCGCGCGAGCGAAAGAGTACGGTAAGGGCTTTGGGGTGCCGGGTGACGTGTTTGGGGAGCAGGAGGTCAAGAAATTGTTGCAGATGATCTATGAAGAGAGGCTTAATGATCAGAATAGGGAGGCTAGCGTGCAAGCGAAGAGGGCGTTGGATGCACAATTACTCGAGATCAGTGAGTTCATGTATTAGAATTGCGTTGGCTCTCGTCTTCTCAGTGTTCCAGCTGGATAGTAGCGACCGTTTGTGAGAGAACAAAGGCCGAGTCATAGTATCATATTATCATTGTGTTGAACGAAATGGAAATGCGTTTTACATCAGCCGCCAAAGGCGCCTCTCATCTGCTGACTTTTTGTGTAGCTGCAACGTGCATCTTCAGCCTTAAATGCAGTCGGCGACGTCGCACCAGGCGGCGTCCGTGCACTCCACAACGTCGGCGAGATGACAGGGGTGGGGATGCAAGCCACCCAGCTAGCTCGCGGGATAGGGCTTCAGCTGCACACCCCGAGACAACATATTCGCTGATCCGATATGACATGACGAGCACTTTCGAGATTTCCCACCGCTACTTGTTCCGGATCGCCACGTCTCAGGACTTGGAACGCCGGGTTTCTGGGCTGCACTAACCAGATCCGAATAGAAGTGGGCGTGATACTATACTACCTTTCAAAACATTGTTCTTGTGAAGACCCCGAAAATCGGTGTCTGGCAATTTTACACGGACGTTGTTCTCCAGGCGTGTTCCAGAAACCAATAACGGGGAAGTAAGCTGCATGTCACCCTCCAGCCGCTCTGCGCCAAGCGCAACAACACATTGCCAAACCACCATACCGTTACCGTTGGCTGAATATGAATACACAGACGATTGGTTGGTCTGAGATGCTTACTGATCTCTGAACCTTGGCTTCATGGGTTATGATGATCTCTGCATAGGATTTCAACAGTCTGGCTTTGTGAATAAGGCCACCCCTTCCGGTGACTTTTCGCCGATGACAGTAATATCGGACCGTCGGGGACTTCTTGGTGCTGCAGACCATCGGCGTTCACGTATGTCTGACTGCTTGGGAGGGGGGAGATGGAGGTGGGTTTACCGGTTTCATAGAGCTTTTGGCCCCCATACTTTTGCTCCTATCTAGGAGCTGTCTTTACATAGTCTTGACATCTTCCACTCCATCTCGCATTCAATCGCTTCTTGAACAGATAGTTCATCGGAAAGTGTGAATTTCGGTTTCATTCCTATCCCCCTACTACACCAATCCTTTTCTTCTACATCATTTAGTATTTACCGCCGTTCTTGCCCACTCTTTTCCAGCCAGATTATTTTGATCGTGTAGTGAACTACACGAAGCACACCGCTTAGGCTTGGTCTCTCAGTCATGTCATCATCTAGTACCACAAGAGACGTTGAGAAAGGCAATGCAGGCTCAGACTATGCGCATCTAAGCAATGATGAAGTGAAGAGCTTCAGTTGGGAAGATGTAACGGTCACAGTCAAAGACAGGGTATCGAAAGAGCCAATTGATCTTCTTTCCAATGTTAGCGGCATGATTGAGGCAGGCGAGATGATGGCTCTGATGGGTCCAAGGTACGTTCATAACATCCTCATTCAGACAATGGACAACCATCTAACGTAGCAACGTCAGTGGCTCTGGAAAAACTACCCTCCTCAACATCCTTGCTCATCGCGCCGCGATACCTAAAGCCACCATTCAACAAACCCTCCGCATCAACGGCGCACCGACAGCACTATCGTCATTTCGCAAAATGAGTTCCTACGTCGAGCAGGAAGACGCTCTGATCGGCTCCCTCACCGTCCGCGAAACACTCTACTTCGCCGCTCAACTCGCACTCCCAAGTTCCGTACCAGCAGCTTCCCGCAAGGCCCTTATAACTTCTCTCCTGTCCTCCTTCGGCCTCACTGCGCAAGCCGATACTCTGATCGGGACTCCTATCCGCAAGGGTGTGTCTGGCGGTCAGAAAAGACGTGTCAGCGTCGCCAGTCAACTGATCACTTCCCCAAAGATACTATTCCTGGACGAACCGACAAGTGGACTCGACTCTGCGGCTAGCTACGAAGTCATCAAGTTTGTTCAGGGCATCGCGAAGAAGTATAAGATCTTGGTGATTGCGTCCATTCATCAGCCGAGTACTGCGACCTTTGGGTTGTTTGACAAGCTAATGTTGTTGAGCCGAGGGAAGTGCGTTTACAATGGCGAGGTTGAGGGAGTCAAGGAGTGGTTCGAGGGGCTGGGATATGAGGTAAGTCTACATCCTGTTGTGTTGCGAAGATCACGAGAACTAATACGATCGCCAAAAGATGCCGTTATACACCAATCCAGCCGAGTTTGTTATCGACTTGATCAATACTGATTTCTCCCAAGACGACACCGCCGCATCGCAACGCCTTTCCCATCTTCACACTTCCTGGGCTACATCCCCTGCAGCAGCAACACTGTCCGCAAACCTCCGCGTCGCCGCCAAAATGCCATCCAGTTCCCTCCAATCCTCTTCGCCCACTTCTTCCAGCACACGCGTGTCTGCTCTCTCAACCCTCTTACCCCTGGTCCACCGCTCTTTCATCAAATCTCACCGCGATATCGTCGCGTACGGCATCCGAATAGCCATGTACCTCGGCCTGGCCATCATGATGGGCACAGTCTGGCTGCGACTCTCTCCCACCCAATCCAACATCCAAGCCTTCACCAACGCCATTTTCTTCGGTGGCGCCTTCATGTCCTTCATGGCCGTCGCTTACATCCCCGCGTACCTCGAAGACCTCGCTATTTACTCCAAAGAACGCGCAAATGGGCTTTACGGACCTACAGCGTTCATGCTGGCTAATTTTATCGTGGGAATTCCGTACCTCTTCCTCATCACCGTGCTGTTCAGCGTGGTGAGTTATTGGCTAGGGGGGTTCCGACCGAGTGCAGAAGGATTTTGGATGTGGGTGCTTTGGCTGTTTCTGGACCTGCTGGCTGCAGAGTCTTTGGTTGTGTTGCTTTCGAGCCTCATCCCTATCTTCGTTGTGGCGCTTGCGGCGACGGCGTTTGCGAATGGGCTTTGGATGTGCGTGAATGGATTTATGGTGCAGCCCGATACGCTGAATGTCTTTTGGAGGTACGTTTTCCATTACATTGATTACCAGGCGTATGTATTCCGTGGTATGATGGTCAATGAGTTTGGAAAGAGGAGTTATGCTTGTGAGAAGCTAGAGGGAGGTGGGTGTCAGTGCATGTACCCGAGTGAGTTGCAGGATCAGTGCTTGGTGGATGGGAAGGCAGTGTTGGGCGTGTATGGGTTTGGGACGGGAAACACAGGGAAGTATGTGGGGTATCTTCTGGTCATCGTTGCCGTGTATAGGTTGTTTGGATGGGTGGTTTTGTATTTGCGCAAGCACTGAGTATTGTAGTACTACTGGAAATCCCTAGGGACATGGCGTAGTCGTTGTAGTATGTTTATTATAATTGAAAGAAGATGCACTTTGCAATCTTAATGGTTGCCAAAATCGTCTAATTACCACCCAACATACTTCTGGGTGCGACCACGTTTGGTGTCTTGACACTCCGAACTGTCGATCCAGCCGTTTCTTTCGTCGGGTGCTCGCTTTCAGCTGAGTGACCTCGCTCACTCGCATAGTCCGAAGCCAATCCTATTCCACATTAGTGTATGGATCCCAGGACGCCTTATGATATCCTTGGACCCACTTCAGAGCCACGCTAAGCAGCTTCAGACATACGAAAGACAATATTGAAGTACAATATAAAAGCAAGATGAGAAGACGAGTCGTTCGAATATCTAGCTTCAACTGGCCAATGTTCAGAAACATCTTACACAGTTTCCCAAACCAACTCCGCTCGATCTTGATAGCATCGCACGTTCCTCAAACGCGACTACAATTCACCTCAGCGCCCAACATGTCTGCAATTCCCATCGTCTTGTGCGGTAGAAATCCCCCACTCGCTCAAGCGGTTCGGCAAAATCTTATGCCTGAGTACGATGGTACGTCTTTTTCTTGCCATCTTCCTTGCGTTTCCCTACTATGAGAACTAACGTCTCGAAGTAATTCACATAATCTCTTCCCCAACGGTTGGCACAAGTGATCTTCCGCTTCTTCTAGCCTCTCCGTTGACTGTACCACCAAACTCTCAATCCAATCTCGGGTCTCAGAACTATTCCAAACGACCTGCTGCAGTTGTTGTAGGTGGAGGATTCGACGACCAGATGTTCAAACAGATGAAGGATGCTTGTAAAGAGACAATGGATATACCTTGGGGTAAAGCAGATCTTTCAATGAGTGGGGAGATGCCTAACTACAACAATGTCGACGCCTTTGGCAAAGCTGTCGCACGGAGGGTTAAGACGCGCCTGTTGGAGGTGAATATTGGTGGGAGGAATGGCGTCCAGAATGGTGAATTCAGATATTGATTAGCCAAAACAGCTGTCTACATAGCGACAATACCGAACCAGTATTTGTGATACCTTCTTTCCACGAATACCTTATCTAAGGCAGAAATACTGACGTTCCTTGCGCCCTTCTTCAATCTCTTTGATGAGCTCTCCGTGCCTAATCTCGTCCATGTACACATCGCCTAATAGTAAGTAGACGTCGCCCCTTGGCCGCAGCGCACAAGGATTATATGCCCCTTCCAGGACTACAATAATGTCGTTCTCTCTCAGACAAGCCGGTCCAAGGCCGAGGGAACCATTCTTAGTACGAAAGAACTTTCGTCGAAAGCAATGATTTCCCATAATATCCTCAAACAGCTTCCACTCATCGTCATGCTCGCTCAAATGTTGTGTCGTTAAGCCACCTCCACTCTCGTTATCCGCAATCAAGTGGAGGAGGCGAATATAAGCTAAAAAGCTTTGGGAATATGCTGCTATCTCGTCTTCAGTTGCGCACTCGTACAACGTATCATCTTGAAGTACCACTCCTGTGGTCAATGTTCGTGCCATTGACATCATTACGGGGCTCACATCACGGCCTAAAGGGGACCACGTGGGCACCTTCTCGCTCCAGTACTCTAGGACAATCCGTTGCGGATAGTTTCTAAAAGTTATCTTCTCATGCGGCAAGTCAGCAAGGGATCCGTTTATTGGCGGTCCTGTATACAAGACTGTTTGATGAGTCAATCCGGATACCATTATTGATCGGTCAGAAGGCTGTGTACTGCCATCGGGCGGAGATGTCGTATTATATGTCCCGTTTGGTAAAACAGACGGAGACAAAAGACTTCCTATCGGGAAAATCGGCACATGTACCGTCTGATCCCATTGAGGGATCCAAGATCTGTATCTTGGGTCACCGTCATAGCGTGCACCATGATGTACATGGGCAAAAAGGGCAAGATCGCCAGTCCATCCTATGACTGCAGTGGCCAAATCATGGTAAACATCCTGGATGGACTTATCATAATCAATTCTGATGATATGTCTTTCCTCCCCAAGTTCCATCAAACCAAGAATGCCATAGATCTTATCTCGAGGATCCGTAGCTTCCCATTTTCTGTAGGTTCTCAGAGCTGAAAGAAGACTACATTTGTCGTCACGGAATGGACCGTTCATATGATAAGCGAACTGTTCGAAGATCGCGTATGGTGAATGTTGTATCTCGCCTTGGCAACGGTCCACCGTCCATCCAGCTAGGCGCACGGGAACGTACCTCGAAAGTTCCTCAGTTCCCCAATAAAACATTGAATCAGAAGCTAATCTAATCTCTTGTATACACCATATCCGCCGAAACCAAGGGATATCGAAGAAGAGTTTTAGCGCATTCCATGGTAGCGGTCCGCCGAAGACTGCAGCTACATCCGGGATACGCCAGTCAGAAAAATGGTGCTCGGGATCATCTTTGAAGGCTTTGACGCATATCAGGGAATCGAAAACACGCTTGATATCCAAAGCATACTCCGTTTCGATGTGACCCAGCCAGACAACGACGCGTTTGGCGCAATGAAAGATCGAACCCATGCGGCGTACCTGAGAGCTCTTTTCTTCTTCATCAGACTGCGCAATGCACAGTGCGTCTGCCCAGACAATCCGTGCCTCGTTCGTTAGTCGCATTCTAACAAGCGCATCCCGCAGGTTCATCGTAATCCAGTGTGTTGTGCCATTACAAACTATCTCACGCCGTTCAGCTGAGTCGCCCCAACAGTAAGAGAGCGCTTCATATGCGGGAAGGTGGTCAATGTCGTACTGCCGAAGCTCACACGATACTGGTGACTCTGGAGACTCAGAGGGTAGTATATGCAAGAGGCGGATGTCAGTGTCCGATAGCCGCGTGGGATACAGCGTATTCATTGCGATTGTAGAAGCGGTTTTGCGTTAAGCGGATGCCAGTCGGTGGTGGATAACGCATAACCCAGTAAAATGCAGCGAAGGGCTACCAGCCGGAAGTTTGGTCAAAATTGCGACCTATTGCGCCAAAGACAAGAATACTAAAGATCTGCTGTACGCGTTCATGTAGCATGAATGGATTTAGGTTTGATAGATGTATTGCGTGGAGCGGGGCAGAATCGATGCCGCAGGGGGTAGGGGCGAACGCAAGCAGATGCTATTCCGCTTTCGGCCTAATGTGGTGAGTACCAATACTGTTTACCTCCAATGGCAGCGCCCAGGTTTTCTCTCACTGCTCAGCTCTTGGCAAATGACTCATATAGAATCATGTCACTACTGCGTGCAGCTTCACCGATCAAAATATCTGTCATGAGTCAGGAGAGAAAGTCACGATGCAGCAATTGTTTACAAAAAGCGATGTAGTAGGCTCACCTCCAAGAGCCCTCCATCAACATGTCTTCACACAACCTTACCGACGAGAAAGGGGTCAGAGAATACCTCGAAGCACATCAATTCACACCCATCAGCGTACAATTACTCTCAGGAGGCAGTGCCAACTATGTCTACCGTGTCGTAAACCATGATGGCTCGACACGCATCTTAAAACACGCAGAACCCTATTTGCATAGCAACAAAGACTTTGCATTCGACCCTAAGCGTATGAACTACGAAGCGCGAATCTTGCAGGCTCTATCTTCCTCCGAGAGCCCTTTGATCGCAACTCTTCCCGGATCGAACGTACACACGGTACGGCTGTTGAACTACGATGAGACCAACAAGCTGCTTGAACTCGAAGATGGGGGTAGTCGAAATCTAAAGGACGCTTATACAGACTCGGAGCTTGATATACCATATATTGCGGAACAGATTGGAAGATGGCTCGTTGCACTGCATCTATCCGCAAGAAATCTCTCGCTCGCTTCGCCGGATCAAGGCCGAGGCACCGACAATAACCCTATCGCGGTTGATATTTATCGGTATCCGTACAACGGCCTGCACATCGCCCTGAGACAATCTGGTTACGACCCTCAGTTGGCTCACGTCATCAATGAAAAATTCGGAAGTTTAGTCGCGGTAGATGATGAATGTATCTGTCACGGCGACTTTTGGCCTGGCAATGTTCTCGTGCGGGAATTTGAACAAGAACCAGTCGAGCTGACGATTGTGGACTGGGAACTGGTGCGCCGCGGTACCAGCGCAACCGATGTTGGCCAGTTCGCTGCCGAATCGTTCCTTCTTGATCGCTTTCGTGGCGGTAGGGGTTTGCTTAGTGCATTTCTGAACGCCTATGTTATAGTTCGGGAGCAGACAGAGACGCTTGGTAGATCGTGGCTGACAAGAGTGGTAGTGCACTGGGCAGTTCATGTTGCGTTTTGGCCTACTAGAGTCAGATGGTCGAACGAGGAGGAGACTAAGGCCCTTGTTGAAGTGGGCGTTGCTACTTTGGAAAACATTCTGAATGAGGATTGGGAGAAGGTGTTGGAGTCACCATTGTTGAGAGACGTAAAGGAAAGGTATGCTGCATTGTTAGCGCGACCTTAACGACTGCGCGTAGAGTAGGACTACATCTCAAGTCTAAAGGTATCTAGTGTCCAAAAGCACTTCAGTTACTTGATACTAGATCTCCACCAATTCTACCAACTTCCTAAGACACCTTCTGCCATACCGGTAATCAAACATCTTACTCATGGTCACATGTGCAGACCACGAAGAATCCCCTAGTCACATTACCATCACAACAATGGTCACCAGATATTTGGTAGCTCAACTAGCATCATTTGCCCATGCATATATAAGCACCCAACTACAACGCCACTGGCTCAGCATCGACCGCTTGATTAATCGATACAATGGCTACCTCATCCTCATCGAGCAATACTACTGAGTTCATAACCATTATCGAACACATAAGTCCGATACTAGCCACCGCAGTGGCTGAGAGACTATTGCCTAATCTCAGAGAAGAGATGGCGTGCATGATACCTGGAATCGTGTCTCAAACACTTTTTCAACGAGGGGTTGTTGATAAGCATAAGAACGACAGCAAAGGCAACAAAACAACCGGAGCATACTTGCAGGCCACTACCGATACTAGAATGCCACCATCACAGCAATATCTGCAGGAACCGTTACCTCGCCCTCTACCACAACCTCCCCTGGAATTACAGCACCAGAGTCAAGCGATTGCCATCACAGCAACTCCAGATAGGCGAGTTTCGGACGAGGAGATGTTTAAGAGGTTTCGCGAGTATAAAATACGTGAAGGCAGAGCACAGACCGGAGAGGTAATGAATGCGGGTGTAGCGATTACTGTTACATTGAAACCAGACGGTTCGCACTTTGGGGTACAGGATGAAGCGGCTGTCGACTGGAGCGGCAAGGATTCAGACATATCTGGGATGAGTTTAAGTGGTCATAGAGTAGACAAGAACAATGATGAGAGCGGACGGATTAGAAAGAAGGAAGGATAGCAGATGTAGGAAGAGCTGCGATGCAATGCAAATCAGAATCAAGACATCATGCAACGTTTCGTGATTCTGGCTTACATTGCCACTGGTCACAGGCTGCATTCTTACCACAATCTTCATAGCTGATATTGTATAATTACACATTTTTGCTGATGGTACATGGGGAAACGTACACAAGCTCTCGGTCTTTACTGCATCTTTCTCGCACCCGATGCACTCTCAATCTCCGCCATTTTGCCCTCTCGCCAGAACCAAACTGCAGCAAGCGTCGCGCCTGGTCCGCCCATAGCCGTCACCGCGGCGATGACGAGAAAGCTTTCAAAGATGTTTTCAAGTGTGGCTTCTCCATTCTTTACCCGCTGCACATCGCATATAGTGACCCAAGATGGAATGATGTACATTGATCCAATGATGAGCCAGTCCCACTGGAAGATAAACAGAAGGCCCCACTCCATACCCCTCTTCCATGTGTAGGTACTGGGGATGAATACGCGGGCGTAAGTCACATCGGGGTTGTCGGATAGGGAGATACCACGGATAGCGATCCAATGCGTCGCCACGGAGACAACGAAAGCGAAAGCATAAAGAACCTTGAGACTTCGGACGTCCGCACTCTTGTTCTTCGCGGTTATGACGGTCGAAGAACCCGAGAGAGAAACGAACCATAGCGGAATATTGGCGAAGATAGGCGTGAACTGCCAGAATGCGAGAAGGTTCTGGAGCATGTCTGTATCTAGGCCGGGGATGAATAATGCGATGGTAGGCATAACGTAAAACAAGAGAATTCCTGGGAGAATCGCGCGCGCATAAGGCAATGGAACAGTGCGTCCAGTCTGGAAGTATGATTTTGGACTTGAGATGCGATGGAAGGCTAGCCACCAGAGAGTCACTATAAAAGCTCCTCCCACATTCTGGTAGATGAAGGCCCAGAGAGAAATGCTTCATATCATCAGTAACATGCGTCGAATTTCGTTAAATCCCTCCTGATGGCTCACTTACTATTTAACCCAACTACCTTGGTTTCGCTCCCGGCATGCCTCGACGCCATGCACCGCAAGAAGGGGCGTGATCTGAAGGAGGAAATGGAGTTGTTGCCAGTAGAAGGTCTCACTCCATCCTGTGGGCCCATACAAGAATGCAGCCACCAAGAAAGACAGTCCCTCGTCTAGGATACGGATACCCGTATAGTGCTTCTTGAGAGACTCACCGTTAGGCAGAGTGCCTGATGCAGCTACGTCCAAGAAACCAACAGGAACTTCGTTTTGAGCTGTCGTAATGCGCATAGTATAGAGCCCAATCCCAGCTAGAACTGCCATTACAGCCAGTAGCGCATTGTTGTTCGGACGACCGACGCGTGCTGTTGATGTCGCCATGATGGGTGGTTGCTGGCGCTCAAGGGAACAGCGCGCCGTAGCAGATGACCACGGTTTTGTTTGTCGTCCCTCGGCGCGCCTTGGGCACAACTTGGCGAGCTTCGTCTCTCCTATCAGTCCTAGAGGTCAGCTCGGACATATATTTCATCCGGTGGTTGCGGGGATTGCTTATGTAAAACGGCACAAAGCGAAACGCCTCATCATAGCTTCTCAGATGCGATCTCCTGACTAGAAAAGAAGACTATTGCATGTTGCCATTGATGGAGTGCTGCAGGAAGGAAGAAATCATAACTTGAGTTGTCCTTGAGTTGATCACAAACGAATCGGAGGTATCGCACGTGACTGGTAGATAATCCTACCTCTTCGGCGAATTCAATGGCAAGATCGAGAGGGGCATTGGTCGGGTGACATTTGGAACTCAATTCGAGCTGAAATCTGACGAAGACGAGATCGGATGTTTGTCTTGCGATTCGTCAATGGTTGATCCCAGGTAAGTGTACCGGACGCTTGGTTCGGCCCTTTCGGCTAAGCGGCACATTGCGATGGCCGGAACGTGTTTCAACGGCGTTGGTGGTGAAAGCCATCCGGTTTTGGGAACGTGACGTCAACGCACCGCCTCATCGAGTGGCTCACATTTCCATGGTTTTTATCGCTGTTCGCATAACAATTCCAACGGTGTTGAAAAAGCAAGCCGACTGCCTAACTCGATAGATCAGAGCTTGTACACTTTTGCGGGGTGATGTGCCGCGACGGTACCTGCCAAGGCGATGAAACCTCGATGGTTGACGCGGAGGCGCCGCGATCGCGTCCACCACGCGACGCTAGAGAGGTGATGTCATAGCACCTATTCAGCGACATTGGACGCAGCCTGGAGCAAGCACTATCGAGAATATATCCCTTTGATGCAGGGACACTGCCACATGTGGCATAGTGTCTCCAGTTTATGATGCGCTCTCCAACGCTATTACGCATTGGCGTCGTCCATGTCTCGGAATCTTGGCTGCCATGGTTTGACAGCGCGTCGCGTCTTCCTTCTTGTAAGCTTGGTTTTCTTGTCAGCCCTTGTCTACAACCTCTTTCTTTCTCAAACCCTACAACGATACTCTAGAAGTTCCGGAAACTTCGAAAATTACGAGCTATGGTCGGAACCAGACGCAACATTCTCAACAGCCACAACAGCAACGGCAGCATTAACAGCAGAAGCAATGCCAACGAGTTCAGTAAATACCAGCGTGTCGACCTGGAAGGAGGGTATGGAGGAAATAATCCCGTTAGATCAAAGAAGCGATTTCGCGATGCGATCGACCAAACCGTAAAGGACAATCGCGCCAATGAGATGAAGAAGAAGTTGATCGATAATATCGACCATGAAGCGCTGGAATTTTTCAGGAAGAGCGATGAGAGTGTACGTTTAATCCATACGTCTGTTTGCAGTGACGCTAATATGTGTTCTTCAGCTCAAATCCATCAAGAATAAGAGAGTACGCGGCTTCTACGAGGAGCAGAACTCGCGCTTGGACGACTGGGCAGAAGTAGACATGGTTGTCTCTTCGCTTGCCGACGATATTGTGGATAGTATGAACCCGCGAGATACTGATGGCGACGGAGTAGCAGAAGACCGTGGACCTTTGGGCAATAGCGGCGAGGAATTGGAACCTTTTCTCCCCGAAGAAGAGCGTGACCGAAGAGCGAGATCTGCCAAACACGCACGGTGGGCCATAAACGTAAGTCCTAAAGACGGGAAATGTAGCCAAAGCTGACAGTTTTCAGATCAACGTCCTTGTGAACGTCCTTCTACTCGCGGCCAAGGGTGTAGCAGCGATCTGGTCCAGCTCTTTGTCGCTGATCGCGTCTCTTGTTGATTCGGCACTTGACTTGCTATGCACCATCATCATCTGGACCACCAACAAACTCGTTGGCTGGCGTTTGCAGAGTCTAAAGAAGAAGTTTCCCATCGGCCGACGACGCCTCGAACCCATCGGAATTCTGGTCTTCTCTATCATTATGGTCATATCTTTCCTCCAGATTCTGCAAGAGTCGGTCAAGAAGCTCCTACCAAGCGGCGATCACAGTGTATCTCAATTGCCACCCGCTGCTATCTTCGCCATGGTAGCTACAATCGTTGTCAAGGGCACTATCTGGATTGGATGTGCAAGGGTCAAGACAACGCAAGTACAGGCCCTCGCCCAAGACTGCAAAACTGGTACGTTCGTGTCTTGCGCCAACCACGTACATCTGCTAACCAACACAGATGTGTATTTCAACACACTTTCCCTTCTTTTCCCTCTCATCGGCGGCCACGTCGGCATCTGGTGGCTCGATCCTCTCGGCGCAGCTTGCCTTTCGCTATACATCATCTACGACTGGGCTTGCACTTGTTTCGAAAATGTCACTCGTCTGACCGGTGAAGCAGCCAATGACCGTGTGGAGCGCAAGATGATGTACATGGCGTACCGCTTCTCACCCCTTGTTGAAGGTTTCAAGAGTCTCAAGTGCTACCACGCAGGTGATGGTGTCTGTGTGGAGATCGATGTGCTCATGAAGGAGGAGACACCGTTGAGAAAATGTCATGATATTGCCGAGACTCTGCAGTACTGTCTAGAAGGCTTAAATGAGGTGGACCGCGCCTTTGTGACAATGGACTGTGAGTATTCCGATCGAGAGACGAGCGCTTTAGAATTTGCAGCTAATGTTTTACAGACACTTCACAAGGCCCCACAGGCCATGCTGGTAGCTAGGTTTATGCCTGCCAGTGATGTACATCTGGAACCATTCCTTATTCTTAGCATAGCGTGCCTGGCGTTCGGTCAGTATTATAAACTCTTACTTTGTTCAATACAACTATTCGGTAAAGTCTTTCCTTTCGTACCTTATCGCTGCATTTTCCACTCGGCGCTACGACTTATGAGGTTCACGAGAAGCGCGTTGTGGTCAACACACGGAATGAATGACGAACCTGCATAAGCAGAGACCCAAAACATTCCACTCATCACCGCAAGCCTAGACTTGTGCAGTACTTGTTCGGTCTCATAGGTCACGACGATCATTTTAGTCTGACCTCTTGTATTTCCCTGGGTATCATTAACTTAACGCCAAATTGTACAATAGTATCCCTGTAGAATGCTACGCGGGAACTAGAAACTAAACCAAAGACACAAATGTGTGCCATATGGATCAAAAGAAAAACAAGAACGCTCACAGAGAAAAATACTAGCTGAAAACGCTCGCTTCGGTCCCAAAGAATCACTCACGACTCCGCTTCATCCGATCGCTTCCACCGGAGTCATCAGCTCTACGCCCCATCTTCTCCTTCATCGCAGCACGTTCTTCCTTCTCAGTGAGTGCGATGCAAAAGCGCTTCGAAGCTTGGTCGTTCGCTTCTGGTACATTCGTTCCATCATCGTCATCCATCGCATCAGCATCTTTCTCCTTCGAAACCTGGTCGTGATCGGAAGAGATCTCTGCGATGTTGCGCTTGGCCTTTGGTGAACCTGTGAGTCCGGATGTAGTTTCTTGACCGGTAGCCATACTCCGAGCCTCATTTCGGTCAACAACGAACTTTTTCATGTTGTCCTCGACGCGCCAGTACTCCTTCAGGTTTCGCATGTATGGGACATAGCGCCCAGACTTCTTGTCCTTGAAGAAACTAAGCTCTTCTGTCTTCGCAAGATTCTTCATTTCGTCCCACGTCAGGCAACCACTCGGGAAGACTTGTTTCATGAGGCCAAAGTTCGTGGCGGAGATACGTCTGAAGAGCGGCCCAAGCTCTTTCTGGCGGTCGGCGCAGGTTGCGTACGATCCGGGTATATCTTCATCGGCTTTGACGTCTTGAGCATTTATTGCTTCGTTGCACGTCCAGACCAGGATTTCGCAGCTGGAAGGTGCCGGATCGGCGACCAATCCTCTGATCACCTCGATAGTCCATTCGATATTAGCCCTCTTGCGGTTGCCGCTGTCAGAACCCTGATACCTAGGATGCTTGATAACATAATCTATCACAATCTCATTGTCTGATGGGTTCCGCCATGAATAGTCGAACATGCCGGCAAACAAAGACCAGGCCTTGTCTGTCTTGTTCATCATCTTCCTTTGCGCCTCAATCAGCAATCTAGTCAACTCCTCTTTGCCCGATTGTGGTCCTGATGTTGCCGATTCTCTCCTCTTGAGGGGGCCGGCTAGTACTGTAGCGCCGGCATTGGCCGTATGAGAAGAGGCAGCGAGATTGATTGGCTGCGCAATAACATTGGACGCGGCTTGAGATGGAGCAAGTGGCGTGACGGGAGCAGCTGACTGCGCATTATCATTATCAGCGGCTTGAGATAGAACAACCTGCTTGCTTGTCTGCAGAGCATTGCCTGTGCTCTGTGTAGCAATGTTCCCTTGCGCCTCTCGCCTTCTAGCATGTTGCCCATTATGTGCATGTCTCGCAAGCTTGTTGAAGTCCGCATTGGTCAACAGTTGATGCCTCATTGCGTAGTCGATCTTCTGGGCCAGCTCAGCTGCGGACTCCGCATTGTCAATAAAGCCAAGAACCTCGTTTCGAAAGTTATCCCTGGGTCCCGAACCGTCCGTCTTTGAGAGAGCCTGTTGAAGAGCGAGGTGAAGTTCAGCGACCTGTTGAAATAGAGCTTGAGCCTTTCCATCAGCCCAATGGTTATGTGAGTTTGCCTGCGCCCTCAACTTCGCCCGTGACTGGATGGTGCTTTCAGCGCCAGTCGGGCTGGAGAACGATGAAGTCGCCGAAGGCTGCCCAGTCGACGATGGAAATATTAGAGGAGCCACAGGAAGCGTGGATGTAGAACGCCCGATTCGATTGACAGACGATATGGTCGTGATAGTCGGGGCTTCAGAGATATGGCAGCCGGACCTGACTGTAGAATGCTCTGGGAGAGGCGTATCGGTCATATCCTCATCCTTAGTGACCACGGTAGTAGTAATAGGCGGAGCTAAATTGGGTCCGATAGCAATACTGAGCATGGGGCGCGCTGTTGGAAGCACGTCAGGCATTTCCTGATCGTTCGTCTCGCCGAAAATAATGCTAGACGAAGCTCCAGTTGGGTTGGTAGTAGATTCGAGTGCAACCTTTGTGAGTGGAGGCGCATCGGGCATATTTTGGCTCTCGTCTTGCACAAGAATTGAAGAGGGTGCAACAACAGTCGGTTGGTTAGTGTGCTGCACGTCATCCATCTCATCATATCCGATGTTGGTAACATGATTGGAGGCAGATGAGGTCTCTACCCCGTTCATAGCTTGAGAGAGTCCCACGCGTGAGTCTGTTGTGCCGACTTGCTGGCAACGAGTAGGCTCTGGAATACAATCTTCCATTGCATCACTCTGCGGGAAGGCTCCGTGGATGGTGGGCGGGCCGTTAGTGTTGACATTGCGGGTTGTGGCGCCTACCAGCTGTGTCACGTGGGTGGTGATGGGCTGAAACTGGACGCTGAGGCTCACAGCGTGTGTATTTGGCACGATGTGTACTGGCAGCATCGGCGTTGTATGCTGCAATACATTCATGCTTGACACTACCGGTACCGATGTTTGTGAGTTAGGTGCAGCGTCAGACCTGGATTGGAAGGTACCAGATGTCTGTTTCGGGGTAGCCAGCTTAAGCTCAGCGATCTGAGTGACGGATGCTGAAGCAGCAATGGTATGTGGGGAGGCTACACGGCTCGCACTACGCACGACGTAGGTACCGATACTCATTTTATCCTGTCGGATGAGTGCGCCCGAGCGGCTCGTATCAGGAATAGTGGACATACGAAGACTGTTGATGATCTCAGCCATGTCTTGCGCACTGCGACTGATCTTGTCGAGATAGCGAGTAAGGCATTGAAGTCGCACGGTGTAGAGACGCGCTCAATCAACAAAGAAGGGAGTGGGACCAAAGTTCGCACACTCGCGCTCCAGAATGAGACCAAATATGAAGCGGGCGATTGGTCGCTCTAGTTGCTTTCCGAACCTGGTATCTTTGAAGAGATGGCCAAGGGTCTTTATTGCGACACGAACCGTCTTCTTGAACGCACCCCCGACGCGAATCGCATGACCAAGTTTCCTTATTCTGTCAACGATAGGGCACACCGCGACTTGTCGCAATGGCAGATACGTTGATGGAGTACCATGCTGACGCTGAAGAAGCTGGACCAGATCGGGGGAGGACAGAGCTTGTCGGAATATCGCGGCAGGATTCGAGCGAAGATTGCTCTGGAGGTTGCCTAAGAATATGGATGTAGTTGTATAGGAGAGAGGTTGACCAGGTCGAAGCAGGTATAGCCTGCATCGCGATGCCCCAGTTTCCGCTCTCGATGCCATGTTCTGGGCTGCATGGGGTCGTGACGGGGATGAAGGACCGGGGAGTTTCTGTAGACTCTGCAAGAAGGCATCGGCGTGCTCTCTGATAATATGGCGAGCGTGGTATATAGATACGTCGCCGAACTGCTGAGCATAGATCACGATCTGCTGCTGGAGCTCGGCTTCTAGGCGAGGGCGTAGGGAACGAGCGAAGAGCTGTCGCGGCGACTCATCCACTCCGATAGGTAGAAACTTGCTCGACATTATAGTGACAGATCATCGAAGTTGCTGAGTATGATCGTGGCTGACTGCGTCGGGGTTGGATTGCGAAGTACTGCTGGTGCACTGCGAAGGTGGGCTAGAGGTCGCTGGAAAGTCTCAAGCGCTATGACTTGTGGTGAACAACAGCGAATTGCAATGGATAAGCGAGAGTACAGTGTCATAAAAGCGCTCAATAAAGCTTGAGAAAGTGAAAGTGAAAGAGAAACGGTCGAAACGCTAAGCCATATTGCGCATCTCGCAAACGAATGACACCCAACAATTGCATAATCCCATCAACTCAGAAGCCCCTTGGAACAGTAAGGGATCTCGTTGCAATAGAGGGTTCGAGAGGACATCCAGCCATAGGCTGCCAGACCACTGAAAACATGTCATACTTGTCAATTCACTTCTTCGATGTAGCGAAATGCGAGGGAGATACCCGAAGTCTTGAATGCAGAACAGATAAACCACAACAATAGATGAAATATGGCAATGGGTGGTGAAGACAGAAGATATACCTAAGACGCGTCTCCACTTCGATACCAGTGGAAGTGTTACCCAGAAAAGGTCTTCACAGCAAGGTCTTGCCGTAAGTATAGAGCCATGCACTCGGTTGGGCACTCATAATACCATTTGAGCACTATTTCTGTCACTACCCATAAGTGTATTTTCCATTGTCATCCACCTGTTCTCTCGCCATAATAATACACACTGTGAGGCACCGTGCCCGATTTGTTGTCATTTTGCCGAGATGAGTTCTGTCGCTTCAGTATCATTGGAACCAAAAATTTGGCGATGAATGGTGAAGCTTAGAAATAGCTTCTTCGCGCGAAAAGATGTTCGAAAGAGCGTGGCTGGGAAGGACGCGTCGTTGTGTCCTTAGTCCAAGCATGACATCATGTCGGAATAACCAGCCTTGGGCGTTCTCGCGCTGGATCGCGCGTCGCGTCCCTCGTCCCATCCTCCATCCCAATTTCCACCGGTCTGCAACACAAACAATCGACCACGTGTGACCGCTCGGGAAGACATTTGTTCTGGCCCTTACAGCTTGCGAGATTTCTCCTTAGCCGGCGCGTGCTATGTGCTTCGCTGCCGCATTCTCTACTCTCAAACCACAATCATCATCATACGCATGGCTTTGTAGAACGCCCAGCCTCCCAACACCAAATCCCAGTCAATTGTTCCATCGCTCAGGAGGCGTACACCATTTCGTAAACTACGATTTGAGAGGGTTAAGCATAGCGATCGGGGCCAGCCACATAACCTGGCAGGGGTTCTCCTCCATCTCCCCGCAGCACCTATAGCGATGTGTCAGCCGATGCGGCACAATATCTATACGACCTCATACGCCAACTGACGGTACTGGTTTTTGTGCTCATCCTAGACCATCTAATGTTAGCGACCGTATATGAAAGCATGTAGTACGAAAATAGCGATATGTGATGACGCTAAGCTGGATTCGACATCGAACACTACGCTTACGCATGCTTATGTTGCACCGGTGACTACTATGCAGACGGTACAATCACTGAAGACTTGCGTCTTGAAGTATAATGCGACGTCCCCAATATGCAATCTAAATGTTCTAGTTCTGTCATACGACAACCCCAACAACATGGCAAACGTCACCGGTACCAATGGCATCACTGGCGCCAACTTCGACATATACGGTGCGAACCGCGTACTTCCCCGGGCAATGACCGCATTCACAGCTATTGCTTGGTATAATTCGATCGAACTACTCATCCTTGTCTTCGTCAATTTCAGGAGGTACTCCGGCTTGTACTTCTGGAGTCCTATAGTCAATGCGATCAGCATTGTGCCGTATGCGACTGGTATGATTAGCTTACCGAATCGAACACGGCTTGGCTGACGAGGTGCACAGGAGCATGGATGAAACAAAACAACGTTGCACATAATCCTTACGTTTACAACACCCTCCTTACGCTCGGGTGGGTTTTGATGGTTCCCGGGCAATCAGTCGTAATGTACTCTCGCCTGTACCTGATCTCCCCGAACCTTAAACTCCTGCGTCTCATCTTTTGGCTAATTGTTACTTCGGCAATATATCTGTGTGTACCTACTGTTACCCTGAATCTACGGCAATACACCAAGCATCCGGAATCTTACACACGCGACTACATGGTCATGGAGAAGATACATATGACTCTTTTCACTGTTCAGGAAATCTTTATATTCTGCGTCTATCTGTTGGAGACCCGCAAGCTAATGCGTGTCATCTTCGACGGCAAAGCCAGGAAGTGGATGTGGCAACTTGTTGTAATGAATGTACTCCTACTGATACTGGATATCGCTTTACTCACGACAGATTTTCTGGATCTCTACATGATACAGACAACCTTCAAATCTCCTGTGTACAGCTTCAAGCTCAAGATTGAGTTCGTAGTCCTTAGCCAGATTGTCCGCGTCATTCAAGATCGTGCGCAGTCTGGTAGTTCAGTCGCCGCACTTCCATCAACTCTGGTGTGTCAACCGTGCGCAGGAAAACCGATAACAAGTCAAATCTCAGAGGTAGAGGACATGCAACGCAACGTGCCACTGGAGTGGCGGCTATCGAAAGACACTACAGCTTTGGTTTCGCCAGTCGCGCTCACTGTGGCGAGAAAAGACGACGTCGAAAGTGCCAGATGAAGTGTCGTTTCTGTAGACGCGATGTATCATAGAAGATTGGGATGACTGTAGGACAGGTATATGACCAATTGAATGATTGATAAGCGCAGACCGATGAATCAATAGATGATATCACCAAGCTATTCAAGACAGCCTGAACATCTCGCTCCGCCAGCCATACACCCGCCCAAGCCTCCGTCCGAACCGTCTTGCCATGATGTACGGAATGTCGCTGTCAGGATGTGGTTCGTGGAAATGAATGCCACGATCGACATCAAGGGCTTCACAGGGTGTGAACTGCCAAGCGGAACCTTGCAGCTTCTCCGCAGCAAAGCCGATGCGTACCATAGCGCGCTTGAACTCGTCCCACTTGATGGCCTTGGGGAACTCTTCGTTGTCAGACAAAGTGACGTGAAAAAGTGCTTTCATTGTCCTGTACGCACGCTTATCCAAGGCAAAGGTCTGCTTAGATGTTTCTTCGATAGCGGGCGGAGCATGGTCGGCAGGTTGATCAATCATGGGGATGTTTGTAACGCCTTTCGTCTTTGGCTTCTTCTTCTCTTCGATAGCTAGCCGGTCAAAGGCTCCTGTGATCTGCATAGTCTTGTTGTGGAAGATTGTTGAAAAGGGCTGATAAACATACTCCAGGTGCTCCGCTGGCTTTGGTCTCATACCCAAAGGCTCCTTCCAAGGCGGAGTCCGTTGCATCTTTCCACCATCCAAGATACACCGACGTATGACTTCATGCTGCGAGACTCCAGTCTTCTGCTCGTAGAACGTGTCGACATGCTCCCAGAATTTGTCGAGATTCGCTTCAGCCGTACGCATACTCTGAACGTTGCTCCTGTTACGGATTTTATGGGCAGGATACGCCAGCTTGCCACGAAAAGGATTGATGGAATGTACCGGAAGCTGGCATTGATCCAGGTGATATAACCACTCGAGAAATTCTTCGTCATGAGAGTGTGGTGCATCCTTTTCGATTTCGTAGGCCTGTGGCGTATCGCACCACACTGAGTGCTGCATAATACACTCTCCAACTACAGACATATGCGCAAAGAGCTCCGAGACACGAGCCGACATCAAGTTCCTTGCGGTGTCGCTAGTCCTAAAGAGGGTAGCCATATCATCCAACAGATGATATAGGGTTGCGTCCGAGAGAACAGCATCAGACTTTTGTGCTAAACACAAGAACGACGATACCACACGGAATTCCTCGAAGGTCTTAATTCTCGAAGGGATGAGTACGACGCTTCCAACGGCTTCCGAGTCGTCCTGACGAAAACAGAATTTTCGCATGTTGGGTGCGCAAGCAGCATAGCCAGAAAGCATAGGATACAACAGCCTTGATGTCTTGCGAGCTCTGCAGTCAAGCTCGCTCATAAGAGATGAGAAGCGGTCTTTACAATCTTCCCGGGAGGTTTCTGCGAGCTTGTCCACGATTCGATACAACTCTTCCCAAGCGACGAACATAGTGTATGCCTCAATGACGACCTCTCGTGCTTTTACCATAAGAAACTCAGTGCCGCCTAAAGCTGGATGAACTTGCCCATTCACATTGTGCGCCATTTTCATAGTATGATCGGCAATATCCATAAAGACTTCCGCAAAGTAAGAAGGATCCTCGCGCAATGCTAAGATATGGTCTCTGGCGTTCGTGCGTAAGGCGTTGAAGTATGCACGTAGCCTGGTCAAGTCGAGGGATGCCCTGTTCCGATAGGGTGCGATAGCGAGTGTATCGGCGAAGGTCGTATATCCGATGTCGCCTCGAACATCGAGATCGGCGAATGGCGGCTCGACTTGGACAGGACCATGAAGCAGCAGATCCTCAGTATAGTCGTGCAAGATAAGCTTACTGCAGGTGACCAAGAACTTCAAGATCCGTTGTTGTATATGGAGAGTCTGTAGACCGATTCGAGCACAGTATTCATAGCCGTTCTTGTCAGCAACATAGTCGTCTATAGGTTTGGTTACAGGGTTGACCCGTCCATAAACTGTAGGATTCGGATCGTTAGAGAATTGGAGTAGATACTTCACAAGCTCTGGCTCAGGACCGCATGGTGACATCCGTGCCAGCGGACTGAACTCCTCTTCGGTGGGTGCAAAAATCAAGGGAACGTTTCGACCACGAGCGTTGAGAAATATCAGCAGACATTTCGGCTTCAACAGGTCCTCCAGGTTTATGAAAGGCCACATCTTAGCATCTGAAGGTACTCCTTCTTTGTCTTTTGTGACCAAGGCTTCTTTGAGGCGCGCTGGATCGTGAGACTTGTTGAAGATGTTGACAACATCGGCATAGTCTGGGCGATGCATCTCTGGCATGTTTGGCCATGCTTCCAGCAAAATATCGCGCCGTTGAGCAACAGACTTCTTGATCCACCGTTTCCGTATCATGCTTTCGTTTCGGAGAAGTATGGCGTTCAGCGTATGGTAGTCGGTGCAGATACTCTCACTGAGGGCCGATGCATGCTTCGCAATTGTCGTAACTAAGGATGGCGAGATGGAATCGTTTCTGTGCAGTTTTCTAAGGAGCTCGTCGAGCTTGATATCATCGACCCTGTTTTCGTCAGTGATAATCGAGTAATGTCTTTGAAAGGAAGCTCACTTCTCCTGCAGCGGCAGCTTCGTAAAGTCCGTCATGATTAACTCGCGGCTCTGGAAGTGTCGCCGGCAAATGGAGAGGTTGCGTGGCGGAAAGAATCAGTTTTGTGTAAGGTGCTTCTTGCAGCTGGCGGCCAAACGTATGACCGGTAATTTACAACTGCTTCAGCGGTGTGGTGACGGAATGACAAACGGCGTTGCTAGGTGAAGGCGCGAAGTTAAGATAACCAACACAATAGCTTTGAAAACGACTCAGATCGTGATAATAAATACAGAAAGGTCTGCCCGAACATACCGACCTGCGGCCTGTACCAAGTATCGTGCAACATCCGAGAAGCGTGCACGAATGTCGAGACGCTGTCTTCCTGTGGACGAGCTGGAAATCATCTTATGAACGTCGGTGAGAGCAGACACATATGGCATGTGATCCGTAGGCTGATGATACGAAATCCTTAATGGTGATTGTAAAACGATTCTGAAGGTAGATGGGTCTAGTGAAACCATGTCGTTGTAGTTCGAGCAACGCTAAGTATCCACTGACCAGAGAGAGCACTCAGCCCATTACCCGCTCGTCAAATAATCTTGACCTGTCGAATTGGCAATGCCTCAACGAATTCACAGATCCTCCAAGTCCTTTGTAGAGTGGTCATCTCCGACTGAGAAACGGCTTCAATCTCGATAGTTCCTATCCTCTCGAAGACGCCATTGGTGACCTCTTTAAGAATGAGCCCCATATAAGAAGCTTCTTCTGACAGACTGGTCGGCAAAACGACGAAATCATCTCCAACCCTGACCGGCCGATCACCAGTGGACCAGTCGAAGTCCATACGTGCACTCCATGTTTTTAGCCTGACGTCCGAAGTTGAACGAGGAACTATCTCGAAGCACGGTACTGACTCAAATAGATCCCACCTGATGGCTTCCTTCAACCGAATAGTGTATGTATGGCCTTCCAATGAGATGCTAGCATGTGTGACTTCGCCAACATGCGCCGGTCCAACGTAAGTGTATGACAGGTCCATCAGTCTCAAGCATGGTTCGAGTGATCCGCTCAACCAACAAACATGCATTTGTGAAGATGGCCATGCCCATGTTGGAGAACGGATTTGAGGACACCGCGCTGGCGGCGTCCAACTTTCAAACGACCTCCAGGCGAGATCGGAGAGCAGACTTTTCTTCCACATGCCAGCAATGTATACATCGTCTAGACGTAGCCGCATTTCTCGTTCGACTATGGCAGCGATTGCGGGTAACCGATCGCTTGCATACGTTAAGTCCAGACCAGAATACATGTTCACCAACTTGTGCCAGCGGTCGACTGGATCCTCAATGACTTCAAAGAGTTCCAAGCTTGAAGTGTTGGTCCATGTGTACACGTCCTTGAAGGTCATCCCATTCTCCGAGATGAAGCGAGTGGGGCATTGCCAATAGATCTACTAGTTTAATTAGCCACTTGGATCATGTGTTTAGAACAAACAGAAAGACATCGTACCGTTCAACCCATCTCCAGTCTCAAAGACTTTCGGGGATGCTTTGACATCCGGAGACTGCAAATCTCCAGTAGAAGCGAGCGTTGATGGCTTACCTGGTCCTTACTAAATTGAACCATCCGCGACGACAAAAGTCGCTCTTGGTACACCCAAGCCCTGCTTAGAAGTGGAAACTCAGGATAACCTGGTTCATCTGGTGGTGGGAAGAATCCGCGTATTTCCTGTATGTAGAGCTCGTGAGCCGTTAATTTTCTGGCCCTGTATCGTTTTCGATCTGACGCAAACAAACCACAGTCACTGTTACTAGCCCAAGTAGCCGCAATGGTCAGATGAGCTCGCTCATAGATGATTGCCATCGTCGCTGCCGCTTCTTTCCAGTCATCTTCATCGTCTTGCATGATACCTAAGCGGACACACCTTAGTCAAATATAAACCATCTTACGAGAGCAACTTACAGCATGCATCAATCCATAAAAAGCGAAGATTAAGTCTTGCACATAGACGAACAGCGTCTGCAAAGGTCTTCGGTAGTCGATCGATAAGTATGCCGTCGAACAGATCACTGGAAGTCGTCTTGTCTAGCTTGAGTGCTGGGCCTGATGGGCCCCAACAGTGACTCAGACAAGCATACATGGCTGTTGTTTTTGAATGTTCGCGAAGATAGACATGCTCTCCATCTATCTCAAGGACACGTTTTGGTAATTTGTTGATCTTGTGTCCAGCACAAGTCTCATGATGCTCAACACAGGTTTCGATCCAATTTTGCAATGTTTGAAGAGTTTCATCAGAAGATGTGTCTCCTGGAAGAAGTCTCCTGGTGGGAATAGGTAGTTTGGAGGATGAAAGACCGGGTTGGGTGTGTAGCTCCTGACCTGCAGGAAGTTAAAATCTGTTCTTGTAGTTGGTCTAATTGGTGCTCTCTCCTGTGAAGGCAAGGGTGTTTCAAATCTGTTCGTACATAGACGGTGGGATGTCTTCGCCAAACATTCTCGACTATTCTAGCTATTGAAAGCAAACAGAGCGATATGTGTATAACTTACCTTGTAATCGAAATAGCTCTAGTTCTGTTCTTTCATCTTCGCCTTTGATAATCCATATGCGCCAACTGTCCGCTAGCATTTTGACTCTTGTCATGCTATCCATACATAGTCGTCCAGTGCTATAGGTCGTAATAGCATCAAACACAATACTACACACTTGGCAAGCAGCCGCCACCCCAAGTCGGAGTTTCTTGATATCTGTTCCAACCACGTATTTTTTGTATTCATTCGACGACAAGTCGCAGGGCTCATGGCCTTCGTCTTCAGTTTCGCTATCGGTGGCTGCGGTCAGATCAACTGTAGTGTCGGATGGGCCAACAGGTCCACTATCCAGGGCTTCGGTAGCCATGGCGACCGAATATCATAGACCAGAATTTATATCCAAAGTTATAAGATGTACACGAAGCCGGGGCGGATTTAGCCCCGTTGTGCTCAGTCAGGCTGCAGCCAGGAGGCTGCCAAGACGCGGGGCAGTGCGCGGCCTTGCTGCCAGAGGTGGTGTATCTTTGTGGTACACGCGGGCAGGGATCTCTAAAGCCAATAGTTGAGCTAGATGCGAGTGATCATGTTTGGTGTCCGTCAACGGTTGGTGGCTGGCGAGTTGGATGGAAAGAAGCTTGCTGCGAGCCGCGAATGCTAAGAAGTACCGTCATTCATTGTTCTTTCGCCACAGAATGAACAGTCGCAGTCGCTAACCATTACCAGAATGAAATCATGCATGAACAAACCACATCGTGCGCATTGTACTAGTTCATCGATTCGTCTATCGTAGACGCGTTATTTCATATATCATCTCCATCATGTCCACCAGCATGCCATCCAACTGGTCATGCCTGCCTCATCCCTCCTCCCAAATCATAGTAAAGATAATAAAACTCCACCGACGCCTTGGTTGGGCTCGCTTGGAGCATATATAGGCTTCTGCCCGATATAGTAAATAAAGAAATACAAAGGATATACGAGAATCAAAGTCGTTCCATCGTCATGCCCAATGAGCCCACTACAGTATCTCCTTCAACTTCTCCTTCTGCGCGCTTGTCAAGCTTGTAGGGAACTTGATCTTCACGCCAACGATGAAGTCGCCGCGATCTGAGGGTTTCTTCGATTTGGGCATGCCCAAGTTGGGGTATCGTTCTGTCCAGGTCGGACCTGTGGGGCCGCCGCTGCCAACGCTGAGTTGTTTACCGTCGATGGTTTGTACGGTTCGGCGCCAGCCGGTAAGGGCTTCTTTGAGATCGATCTCGATGGTGTGCTTGACGTCGTCGCCTTCGCGGGTGAACATTGCGTGGGGTTTCTATAGTGTCATTAGTATCGGCTTGCATGTGATGGATGAGAAATCGGGACTTACCTCAGAGACAATGAAGTGCAAATCCTGTGTGCCACCCTCCACCTGGTCGCCCACATCTGAGAACTTGATCTTGCTGCCAGCCTTCAATCCCTTCTTTATCGGTACCTCCAGGATCCGGTCTTGAGTACTTTGCTTGCCGGTACTCTGGTCGTATGTCTTGCGCTTGATCTTGAGCTTCTTCGTGGTGCCATTGTACAGCTCTTCCAGGCTCACGGCGAGCGGCTTCTCCACAACTGTGACTTCGGGTTCTGGTGCTCGTCGTCCGCCTCGGAATTGACTGCCCTTTCTGCCTCCACCACCGCCGCCCATACCGCCCATTCCGCCAGGCATACCGCCCATACCGAAGCCACCGAAGTCAAAGTCATCACCGCCGCCGCTGCTGCGCATGAATTCGCCAAAGATGTCGTCGGCGTTCGAGAAGTTGAAGCCGTTTCCACCGCCGCCTGTCGAGAAGTGGAACGATCGTGCGCCGCCGGGCATACCACCGCCTGATGCGAAGGGGAAACCTCCACCGCCTCCTGCGCCTGCAAATGGGTTCCCACCAGCACCACCGGCATCTTCAGGGTGTGGTACGCCGCCGCGTAGTATGAACTCGAGACCGTATTGATCGTATGTCTTGCGCTTCTCGGGGTCGGAGAGGATCTCGTAGGCTTGTGAGCATTCTAGATGTGCTATTAGTATTCTCATTCCTATCCAACTGAGCTGGGTATGCCATGTACGTACCTTTGAACTTCTCAGCAGCTTGCGGGTTGTCCTTGTTCTTGTCGGGGTGCCATTTCAGCGCCGCCTTCCGGTAGGCCTTCTTGATCTCGTCTTGCGTCGCGGTCTCCGATACGCCTAGAAATAAGTCAGTAACAGTTCATGTGCCTACCCGAGCACCCCGGGCCCTGGCATACCCGCTGTCTAGCAGAGCAAGGCGGTGGAGGGGTATATCCGAGGCAAACGTACCTAATGAATCGTAGAGCTTGGACTCCTTGACCATCTTGAAGTCCTACAATTACAAGAGAAAGATATCTCGTGTATGCGCAATTAGTGTTTGTAAATGTCCTGCGTGGTAGCTTATGAGGTTGGGTCGCATTTATCACTCGAGCTTTGGATGTCTCTCCACTTGTCAAACGGCGCTAGCAGTGACGTCGAGCCTTGATGCGGAGCGAACACAGAGAAGGTTCGAGAAGCTTCAACTACAATGCCATATCCATACAATCACATTCATTGATGTCGTGTATCAAGCGCTCAGATTCAAAATTAGAAACCTGAATTTGTATCACAGGGGTTGCATCGAATCGACATCCACGGGTACCTAGCAATGTGCTGTCGCGCTCCACCCGACGCGCGCTTGTTGTTCCTCGTGGTCTTCCTTGACGCGCCCCGCTTTTACAATCCTAAAAGCTTCAATTTTACAGAGCAGCGTATCGCAGCTATCGTGGACTCTTCATGCATGGTGTTGGATGAGCTCATCCTCAATTTCCGAAGTAATATGCATGTGCAGCCGTGTAGAGGGAGAGCAAGGTGGCTGGGACATGTACCTGCCAGATCCACAGAGTTGCTTGATAGCGCTGTGCTACTAGTAGTAGCGTTTAACATGTTCATCATGCCTGGGTAGCAATGCATGACATTAGCATATTTTTATAATCACGAACGTGATGGCCAGATTGCATGTCTGTGAGCTTCTGATACTCAATACAGGACTGGGGCCGTGACACATCAGCAGCGATTTGCATCAACATGAAAGACCCATCGACAGCTCATGGACACGCTGCAAGAGTTACCCAATCTCAATAGCTCGTGCAGAGTCAGTAAAGCCTAGACGCACCACTGCACATCGTAATGACCATGAGGAAGAGTCAGAAAGATGAAGTTTAAACAGTGAATTGAACATGTCTAGCAACAAGCTATATCGCACGTCAACACGCAATCGACCACCTTTGTCGCAGAAAGCTTCGACGCGCCAAAAAACGCCGGCATGCCCATGATCCCAAACGCCATTTTCCGGTATGCTACATTTGAAGAAGCTGGTATCCAAGGATAGAGTAGTAGTAACTATGACATGTACACGATTTTGTGGTGTACAGCGCTTTTACAGGCAAGCAGCGATGCGCGCTGTTGCTTTGTTCGGACGTCCATCGTTCAGATCTTGATCGTTTAGTCGGAGTCGCTGTCAGAATCACCCTTGCTCTTCTTCTTGTCCTTCTTCTCGGCCTTAGCGGCCTTCTTCGCAGCCTTCTCCTCCTTCTTCTTGCGCTTGCGCTCGGCCTTGTCTTCATCACCCTCGTCGTCGCCGTCACCACGGCTCTTGCGCTTCTTGCTCTTCTTGTCGGCGACCTCGGCTTCCGCCTCAGCCTCTTCGGCAGGTGCGAGACCAGTTGCGGGGACAGCAGGAGCGGCGAGGACCTCGGACGTGGAGGTGGTCTCAGCGACAGGTGCGGAAGCGCCATCGACGTCGTTCCTGTTGAAGTCCTTGTACTCGGTGTTCCACTTAGCGGGAGTCTTGTCATTGGGGCGGCCGAATTTCTGGACCCGTTAGTATAGCACTCGCAACTCTAACGTTGAATAACTTACGTCGAGAGTGCCAGCCTCCTTCATCTTCTTCTTCTCGGTGGCGACTGGGCCCATACCCCACCTCCTGGGGTAAAGGTCGCGCTCCATGATCACACGCTTGATCTTCGCAACGACACCGTGGTCGCATGATGACATCTCAACGGCAGACATCTGCGCGTATGCGAGCGCAATAGCCTCACCCTTGGTGGTCATGAGGACAACCTCCTCGTGGATCTCAATACCCTTCTCGAAACGCAGCAGACCGGGAAGCATGAGCTTAGCACCGTAGCAGATAGCGTTGACAGAGCTGTCCTTGACGACGATACGCTTGTAGCTCATCAGAAGACTCTCGAGAGGTGCGATGACCTTGCGAAGGTAGGCCTCGTCGCGATTGTTGTCGTGCAGCCACTGGGCATCGAGAACGTCATGCAGAGTGACCAGGTCCTTGGTCTCGTCCATAGCTCCAGACCTGACACGGCGCAGCTCCTGCATGTGAGCGCCAACACCGAGCAAAAGACCAAGATGCACGCAAAGAGTACGGATGTAGGTTCCGGCCTCGCAGCTGACCCAGAAGACACCGAGCTGCCTCTCATTGTCAAACTCGTAAAGCTTGCTCTCGTGGATAGTTCGGATACGGAGTTGACGCTTGACGGCGGAAATGAGCGGGGGACGCTGGAACAGAGCTCCGGTGAGCGTCTCAAGGGCACGCGCAAACTGCGCCTCGCCTCCAGGAAGCTTGTCGTGCATGCGAATGACGCAAACGTACTCCTTTCCGGCTCCCTGCTGGGACTTGACGAGACGGGTGGCACGATCAATGCAGACGATGAGGCAACCAGTGACCTTGGGGTCGAGAGTACCGCTGTGACCAGTCTTCTCGACTCTTTGGAGTGTGTTAGCTGACTGCGCCTGAAACAAGTCACGAAGTTTCTTCCTACCTCAGCATGCGCTTGATCCATGACACGACTTCGTGAGAGGATGGGTTGGACGGCTTGTCGAGGTTGATGACACCAGAGCTAATGTACGACTTGAGGTCTCGCGATAGCGGCGCGCAACCGTTGGGGATGGGAGTGTAGTGCGATGTGCGAACGAGCACTGTACGCGCATTAGCAGAGCATTCTGGAGCTATGGGGAAGCTGCAGCATACGGTCGCTGTAGTTCTTGAGCAGCAAGGGCCAGTCGCTGGTGTCGATGGCAGGCGCAGCCGCCGCTGGCTTGATCACATACGCGTCGGGATCGGTCTGCACGAGAGCCATGGCGATTATTGTGTTGGTTGGTGGTGTTGCAATTGGCGATGCGATGTTCTCGAACTTTTTCGCAGTATTTTCGCGGCGTCCAAGCTATTGGACGCATGGACCACCCCACACGGAACTTCTGTCGGGCCGTCATCTAGTCCGAACACGCCTCAGATGTGCGAGATGGCTGGACTACAATATTCGGTGGCGCGGCAGTGGTTATACAGCATAACACAAAAATATACCAGACGTCAAATCATTACAAGTTCGTTGAATTATCAATACAGAAGGCGATTGACACCAGTGGAATGTGACTATCTTACACAGCACCTATTGACTAGTGACTAGCTATCCTAGTTCACTACTTGACCATACTCGTTACTATGTAGAGTGCCAATGTCCCCACTGCGGACCCCCTGATTGTGGTTCAGTATTTCGTTGTCTCCAGTACTACGAAGAGTGGTTCCATCCATCTTGCCATCGACACCCCGTTGAACACCAGGTTCAATCAGACTGCCGTGGCTGCTGGGTACATCCGGCCAGAACGCCTCCTCAGCATCGAGCAGCGCTCTCCAAATAGGGTCAACCCTAGCCTTGACCTCTGCCCATCTTCCATCGTCTCGATCAACGGCGTCGCTTACTCCTTCATTGACGATGCGCTCAAGCTGCTCGACGAACATGAGGAAGTCGCGGTTCGACCAGTTGGGAATGAATTCTCTTCGCATCGCACCGCCATCCTGGTCGTTGTCGTAATTTCGAGGAGAAGACTGAGCGTCTTGTCGGCGAGCCCAGGACCAGGCCTCGTAGTATACCTTCTCGGTTGACCATAGCAAGATGGCACCTTCGAGCCAAGGTATGAATGTGTTTGGCTGTTGAGAAGCGACACTGGCGAACAGCGCTTCGTAGCGACGAAGGCCTTCTGACTTTACGTTCTCTTGAAGTGGTGTAGCTGGGAGGTCGATTTTGTAGATTTCAGCAACTTCTTGGAAGAATCGTAACTCCCTCTCTCCGTTCTTGATGGCAGACTCTAACCACGCAATAAATCGTGTTGGAATGTCTGGCTCGTCACCAGGTGCAGTTGTTGATCTATGTGTACTGCGAACAAGGTTCAGGGTGTGCTTAATAGTAGAGAGGTAACCTTGAAGGTATTGCCTATCGTTTGCAAGCCACTGAGCGATCAAAGATTTTGGTAGGGTACCCTTTGCGGCACGCTCGAGGAAGGGGTGGTTGGTAACGCGGTGCAGTTGGTCATTGTTGATGGCGAGGAGATGAGCTGTGACTGCCCAAGGGAGGTTGGTGGGGTCGAGTTCGCTCTTGCTGGCCCAGGTTCCTGGGTGGTGGTGAGGCATGGTAAATATCGTTCGCGTAGGATTTGTGATATCTGTATTGAACGGTGTATGTATTCGATGAGGTACATAATGGGAGTCGGGCGGGGTAGCAAGCTACTTATATGCTAGAGTTACAATGCTTGCCAAGCGAGACGATGGCTCCGAGGAGACGTAATTACGTGTTGAGGCTGAGGGCACAAGGAGCATGAAGCTATCGCCAAGGAGAGTGGATGGTGCCCAGGTGTTGAAGTGAACGCATGACGTCGGTTCGGAAACATCGGAGTTTGGAACGCTCTGAGTGGTGCAGAAGCATGGCGAACCGGAATCTAGAATCACCACACACAACTTGGCAGACCATTTCTCAGCGGAGCTCTTGGCGATATGAGGCTTCTATACGCTAAAATACTTGTATATGCGGAAGTTTGTGGCTGAACCATGGCGGAGCTGCTTGGCGCATGACGATGCCGCCACCCGTGAGCTGCTGCTGGTGTGATCTTTGGAGTGACCCGGACAAAATTCGGATAGCGATATTAGTATACATGATCATCCGAGCAAGCTGCTCAGTCAATGGACGTTGTGTGTGCTTATTGATGCCAGCATAATGCCGGTCGTTTGGCGTTTACATGACCTTTGTCTGGCGTGGACGCTTGTCACGCCTTCACACATGGCATGTCGTGATGCGTAAGACGAGCGGGGTATAAGAATCTAGGCAAACTTTAACTTGTCTCTTGAGGGGTACTTGGAACACCAAGATATTCTGGTATTGGTGTTGGTGTTTGAGATGAAGAAGTACAGATCTAATGTGTGAAGGCAGTCCCGACACCTCGGCCGCTGCCTTACAGTGCCCGTGCGTCAGTTAAGCACCAACGCCAGTTAAGCACCCCCAACAACTCAATATAGTCAACAAAATAAGGTTATAAAGCTACTACAAATTATAATAAAATTACGCAAAAGTAGATTTATACTATATATAGGCTTATAAAACTTTTAGCTTATTTAGATATTTTTTTAGATAGCGTTATAGGGCAGTCTTATTAACTACGTAGTAGAGCAGCTAGTATAACCTATACAGCTCCTACTATAGTTATAGTAATACTACTACGCTTTTAACGCTTTATAGCTAGCTTATAAGCTTTTAAAGCTTTATACTTACCTAATTTAGATAATTATATAGCTTTAGTAGCGTCGCAGAGGCTTCTATAATACTCTTTTTTAGCTTTCTCTATAGCCTTCTGCTTTCTAGTCTCCTCCTAACTCTTTTCTTACTCTATACGCCTTATAGCTTTAAGCTTTGCCTTATAATTATAAGCTACTTTACTTACTTTAGCTTACTTAGCTTTTTAAAGCTTTTTAAGCTTAGCTTATTATTATTATTATATCTTATTATCTTAAACTTATTTAACGCTTATTAGTAACTACTAAATAGCTCTACTATAATACTTAGGATAATCTTTAAGCTATAAAGTATAAGATTTAGTTTCTTACTTTTTCTTAATAGCTAGAAACTACTTAAGGCCTTAGAGTTTACTATAAAGGAGTATATTTTAAGCTATAAAGTAGTATAAACTTTATTAAAGCTTTTTAACTTCTTTACTACTTTAATCTCTTACTTTCTAACGTATAATTAACTTTAGCTTAAGCTAATTCTTAGTAAAGAGTATAGAGCTTAAACTAGCTTCTAAATCTAACTTTTCCTTAGTAAACTTATTAAGTATAACTACTAGATTAGGTAAGTATATACTAGTTACTTTAAAAGACCTTTTAATAAAGAAAGGTTTAAAAACCTTAACTTAGGACCTCTAGAAAAGTAAGAAGAAGTCTCTTTTAGTTATATTAAGTAATCTTTAGTAGTTTTAAAAGTATTAAGTTAGCTCTTTTAAGTAAGCGTTTACTAAAGGTTTAAATATTACTTTATTAAGTAGTTAAAGCGTATAGGTAGTATAAAGTAGATATATAGCTAATAAGATCTTATAATTATAATAATAATTAATAAAGTCTATTATAATATAAGATCTATAGCTGTTAAGGAGTAGTAATTAATACTTAGTTAAAGTATACTACTAAGTTTCTCTTTTAAACACCTCCTTAAGCTAATATAATCTAATATTATTATTACTTTAGCTAGAGGGCAATAACGTAGTAAAGACTAAGTAGTTTTCTACTTATATAGTATTAACTTAGCTAGTTTATATAGCTTTATTAGCTACTTTAAAGATAAGAAAAAGACTTAAAACGCTCCTATCTAAATAAATATAAGCTATAATAGTAATCTACTTACTTAAGCTATCTTTAAGTAGTTAGCGTACCCTCTTTTTTATATAACGTGCTTTAGAGAAAATACGCTTTATTCTACTAATCTTTCTAAGTTAAAACTTCTTTTTATCTATATTAAATATATAAGATAGCTAGACGTTATACTTCTCTATCTTTTTAATTAAAAGCTTAAAGTATAAGCTATACTTAGCT